>NC_142802.1:10919716-10997707 GCF_049724085.1 Artemia sp. Qi Xiang Cuo | reverse complement strand
GTTCAACTGGTTCACTGCCAACCTCGATAAGATGGGAAACTGCGAGGTATGTGGCCTACCTTTGCCATTCTTGATTATAATGATGAATAACTTGTGGATGTGATAGAACTAGAAGTTGGGAAGAGGAAGGCTGCGATTTGGCCCCAAGTTAAGGAAAATGAGTGGACCATTGGGTAAATGAGAAGTCTTTATCTATTGGGAGTGGGACCTTTTCCCTCTGGTTCTTTGAAACTTCACTTTGGCTATTTAAGGGTCGACTTAGAGTTGGTTGTCTAGGGATTGTAGCGGCTAAGACGGAGTAGGCAAGTTCAATCTCACAGAGGTTCGGAGGATCTTGGCTCTCTTGTGATAGGCCGGACAAAAATGCTTCTCAAGTGCCGTGTGCCCCTTATTATTACAATTTTTACACTAGGCGTCTTTCTCGGTGCAATTTTCTGTAACGTGGTTAGGTCTACCACATTTTCGACATGATTGGAGTGACTGTTTACAATTATTTTTGCTATGACCATGAGCAAAGCAAATTGTGCATTGTAGGAGCTTTGGTTTATAGGACTCATGACGAGGGCCATATCATACAAAAAAACTTCTTTTTGCAACTCGTTTTTGCATAAAATGAGCACTGAGCGACTAGGTATAAGATTACCATCGTTTTTCAAGCTGAGTCTTGTGGCTGTTGTTGGTTGGACGGGATGACCCGAAGAATCAATTAGTTCAGCTATAAATTCCTCTAAAGGTATACCGTAAACCACGTATTTATATTACTTTTCTACTTCTTTTGAAGTGGCAAGGATTTTGGAATCCTCAACGATTAATTCCTTGGACCTTGAAAGGACTGAATCCTTGGCCTTGTGAGAGGTAAAATAAAGATCTATCAGACCGTCTTTCACGAAAACTTCTTCAAAAGTTGAGTTAGCTAGTAAAAATATAGGCTTTCTAATATTCATTAACCGATCTCTAGAAAAGGGCTGACCATTGGTTCACTTGATGGTCACAATGTAATAGTATGGCTGACCTAAAGAGCTAGGTAGCGATGCAATTGGATGGGAAACATCAGGGAGTGATATAATCACGGGTTGGGGTTATTCAGGGGGTGATCTAATTGCATCATTTTTCCTTTTTTTGCCAGGGGTATCACCGGTACTTTTAGCTTGAAGGATGTTTAGGGCTTGTATCCCCTGGAGATATGTGGTTGATTTAGACATAGGAGTTGGGGTGTTTCTAGTTAGGTTTCTTTTTGAGGGCAGGAAAGGTGAGGCATCTATGTCTTTTTCAGGAAGTTCCATTGTGTCAGACATGAGCTATTGGGAACCAAAAATCTCACCTGTTATTTCTTTCACTGTTCAGGACTATAATACAAATCCTATAATCCAATTAACTAAAACAGAGGTCACTAATGTCACTTAGGAAAGTCCAGGGAAATGCACGGTCTGTAAATATTCAAGTTACACACGGGGAGTTTAGACTGGCAAATACCAAGAATGAAAACACTAATTAGACGTTAACACAGCGGAAGCGAGTTCATAACTGAACTCGCGATTAACATTATCAAGATGTAAGTATCGGAGTGATTAAATTCTTTATCAAAATCCTATCTAGGATACCTTGCATAACATTAAATAAATCTAAATATCAGAGTGAATAATTTTTATCATCTTTTTTTGTCAGATACATCGGATAAAATTGATAAAGCCTAAGCATCAGATTGAATAAATTCTTTGTCGACATCCTTTGTTGGATACGTCAGATAACATCGACAAAATCTAAGTATCAGAGTGTATCAGATTGTGTTTTAAATTCTTTATCAACATCTATTGACGGATACATAGGATAACAGGGAGAAAATATCAGTATCAGAGTGAATAAATTTTTATCAACATCTTTGTCAGATACATCGTATAAAATTTACAAAATCCAAGCATCAAAATGAATAAATTCATTGTCAGCATCTTTTGTCGGTTATGTCGGATAAAACTGACAAAATCTAAGTATCAGAGCGAATAAATCAGCATCCTATGCCGAATACATCGGTTATCCGGATAAAATTGACAAAATCTAAGTATCACATTGAATAAATTCTACATCAGCATCTTTTGTCAGATATGTCGGATAACATTGTCAAGATCTAAGTATCAGCGGGAATAAATTCTTTATTAACTTCTTTTGATCGAACATCGGATAACATTCACAAAATCTAATTATCAGAGTAAATAAATTCATTATCAACGTCATTTGTCAGATATGCATGGTAAAATGGAGAAAATCTAAGTATCAGAGCGAATAAATTCGATATCAATGTCTTTTGACAGATACGTTTAATAACATTAACAAAATCTAAGTATCAGAGTGAATAAATTCTTTATTAACATTGTTTTCATCGACATTATTTGTCGGATACGTCGGATAACATTGACGAAATCTATGTATTAGAATGAATAAATTCTTTATCAACATATTTTGTCGGATACGTCGGATGAAATTGACAAAATCTAAGTATCAGAGTGAACAAATTCCTTATCAACATCCTATGCTGGATGCGTCGGATAACATTATCAAAATCTAAGTATCAGAGTGATTAAATTCTATATCAACATCCTTTGTCGGATACATAAGATAACATTGACAAAATTTAAGTGTCAGAGTGAATAAATTCATTATCATCATCCTTTTTTTGATACGTCGGGTAACAGATACTTCATGCATACTCCTGCCATTTCCCTGTGCCCCAGCCACTTAAACATTAGCTTCCCTCAATTACTTGGGCTATCTGTCTTGGCTTTTCTTAGTCTGCAATTAGCCATGTCTTGATGCAACGTATGCAACCTACTGCAAAATACTTGATGACTTCAGTTCAAAATCTACGTCAGATATATGGGATAACATTGACAAAATCTAAATATCAGATTGAATAAATTCTTTATCAACATCTTTTGTCGGATACGTCGGATAACATTTGCAAAATCTAAGTATCAGAGTGAATTAATTCTCTATCAGCGTCTTTTATACGTTTGACAACAGTGACCAAATCTAAGTATCATAGTGAATATTATTCCTTATCTACTTCTTTTGTCGGATACATCAGATAACATTTACAAAATCTAAGTATCAGAGTGAATAAATTCTTTATCATCGTCCTTTGTCAGATATGCTTGATAAAATTCAGAAAATCTAAGAATCAGAGTGACTAAATGCTTAATCAATGTCCTTTGAAAGATACGTTTTATAACTCTGACAAGATTTAAGTATCAAAGTGAACAAATTCTTTGTTAACATTCTTTATAGATAACATTTGTCGAATACAGCGGATAACATTGACAAAATTTATTTATTTGAATTAATAAATTCTTTATCATCATCCTTTGTCGGATACGTTAGATAAAATTGAAAAATTCTAAGTATTATAGTGAATAAAATCTTTATCGGCATCATTTGCTTGATACGTTGGTTAAAATTATTAAAATCTAAGTATCAGCGTGATTAAATTCTATATCAACATCTATTCTCGGATACACAGAATAACATCAACAAAATCTGAATATTAGAGTGAATAAATGGTTTCTATTAACATCCCTGTCAGTTACATCTAATAAAATTGACAAAATCGAACTATCAGATTGAATAAATTCTTTACCATTATCTTTTGTCGGATACGACAGATAAAATTGTCAAAGTCTAAGTATCAGAGTGAATAAATTTTTTTATAAACATCCTTTGTCGGTTACATCAGATAACACTCTCAAAATCTAAGTATAAATTCTTTATCAGCATTATTTGCTGGATAATTTGGTTAACATTAAAATATAACTATCAGTGTGATTAAATTCTATATCAGCATCTATTCTCGGATACATAGGATAACATCGACAAAAGCTAATTATTAGAATGAATAAATGTTTTCTATCAACATCTCTGTCAATTACATCGGATAAAATTGAAAAAAATGAACTATCAGATTGAATAAATTCTTTATCAACATATTTTTTCGGATACGGCGGATAACATTGTCAAAATCTAAGTATCAGAGTTATTATAATCTTTTATCCACTTCCTTTGTCGGTTACATCAGATAACATTCACAAAATCTAAGTATCAGAGTGAATAAATTCTTTATCATCGTCTTTGGTCAGATACGCTTGATAAAACTGAGAAAATCTAAGCATAAGAGGAAACAAATTCTTTATCAATGTCCTTTGATGGATACGTTTGATAACATTAACAAAATATAAGTATGAAAGTGAATAAATTCTTTATCAAATTCTTTTGATGGATACATCAGATAACATTCACAAAATCTAAGTATTCAAGTTTAGTCATGTTTAGTTTTGGGTATTGACCCATAGAAAAACCTGTGTGGTAAGTCTTGTCTCCGGCACGGTAATTGATACATGGCTGTGATAAGTCATGTACCGTTGAAACTACACTGTATATTAAGTACCCTCTGTATCGGTTGTATCTGATCGGTCCAGAAAATGGGTGTTGCCTCAGAAACCTGTCTTGTAAGCGAAGTCCCTTCTGTAGTCCTAGATACATGTGTTTGGTAAGTCATGTACCGTTGAAACTGCACACATATTAATGCCCCAGGCTTGTAGGTTCTGAGGTAATTGATAGAAAACTACTAACAACTTTCGTTTAAGAGTTCAAATTTTGTCCCGATTCTGTAAGAAAAACCAGAGGCGTTGTTTGGGGGTGGCAAGGGGGCATTTGCCCCCTCCCAAAAATGTGGAGAAAAAATTATACACCCCATGCCCTTTGACTATCCAGATATGGACCCCTATTGCCCCTCTAATCAAAATGCTTGATATTCGCCCCTGAGAACGACCCCTGAATCACAAAGGCCGTTTAACTAGAATAGATAGCTTTTTGAAAGTACTAAAAAGAACTTTAGCGTAAAGAGCGAGGTATTGACTAGTGGGTGAACCCCCTCATATACGTAATATTTCTTTTCGTTTTACGTTTTAATGTTACTCTTTACTTTCAGTGGAAGAAACCTATTTTTTCATTTAATTTCTGATCCTTTTTTTCAATACTGCTGGAAAATCTGGTGCTCCCTTCATAAAAATGTCCCTACCTTCATAGAAACACCTTCCATGGATAGATTCTCCAACGTAACCGCCTTCTTCGACCTCCAACCCACCAGAAAAAATTCTCCTGAAAACGTCTGTATACTTCCCAATAGCCAATACTATATGTAAATAATGGGCAAAGTTCTTAACTTGCAGACCTTCCCTCGGAGACTTTGGGAAATTAAGTCATTCTTAAATACATATTTATTACATTGTTGACTATTTTGAACAAAATGGCTAGCTCAAAATTTTGATCTGATGTTTTTGGGAAAAAATCAGCATGGAAGAGGGCCTAGTTGCCCTCCAATTTTTTGGTTTATTAAAACTGGCACTAGAACTTTTATTTCTGTTCTAATAAGCCCTCTTGCAATATTCTAGAACAACTAGATCGATACGATCACCCGTGGAAAAAAAAATAAATAAACACGCATTCGTGATCTTTCTTCTGGCAAAGAATACAAAATTCCACATTCTGACAGATAGGAGCTTGAAACCTCTACAGTAGGGTTTTTTGGTACGCTCAATCTGATTATTTAATCTTCATTAAGATTCTATCACTTTTACGGGGGTGTTTCCCCCTTTTTTAGAAAATAAGCCAAATATTTCAGGCTCGTAACTTTTGATGGGTAAAAATTAAACTTGATAAGACTTATATATTTGAAATCAGCATAAAACATGATTCTTTTGATGTATCTACTGGTATCAAAATTCCTTTTGTTAGAGTTTCGGTTACTATTGAGCCGGGTCGCTCCTTACTTACAGTTTGTTACCAAGAATTGTTTGATAAAGTTCACCCAAGCATTACATTTTTAAATAACATCTACTATTTGTAGAGAATGAACGAATTGCCTAATTTACAACCCTGAACCTGAAGACTGTGGGAAGGTTGATATTCCCGCAGATATATTTACTGAACTCTTCAACAATGCTGAACAAAATAATTCCCTGGAAATTTTCATCGGATGTGTCTTAGAGGATGATAGACTTATTTTGTCTTCATTTTATTTGAAAAATATACAGAAATTGACTAAAACACTTGTAAAGTGAAAGAAAAAAACAACAACATATTTTGTACCCTGTATTTTGAAAATACGTTTTCCCTCGCCCTCTCTTTTATTTTTGTTTACAATTGAATGTTTTTTAATAGCTGTCGTGACAATTTACATGGAAATCAGATAAATTGCAAAGGTTTTTTTTTATTTGATAAACTCAATTTATAGTTTTACTTTCGAAAAATTACTGCAAGTATTTAGGAATGTTTTTTTTAATAAGCTTTTAAAACATGTTACTGATAGTAATAAAGATTTTATGAATAATCACAATTTAAAGTTTATCATAATTGAAGATTTTATACAAAAAATTAGTTTTTCAAGTACATATTCTATGTTTACTAATTTTTTTTGACAAAAAAGTATACAGTCTCGAGAGTTTTTGAAGCTTCTGAAGAAAACACTTTAGGATTTAAATAGTTTTTGAAGATCTATGAAATTGAGGTTTGGGGAGTCCCATTCCTCTAGACGTGGATCTCTGAAAAGAAGGTTCATCTTTTCCTTAAGCTATTGTTTAAAAACATTAAGTGATACAATATATAGTGTTGCCACCGAGGTTCAAGGTCGCCAGATTGGACCGATAGGATTATGCTTTTTTTGGCCAAAAATTATGTATTTTTGCACGGATTACGCCCAGATTTATTCCCAAGGGTTTCCAACTGGACATATTGTTTGTCCAAATGACATATTCCTATCAGTGATATCAGGTGCCTGACATTAGATTGAGCACCATGCGAAGCGAAAATGTGCCATCGGCTCATTATTTGCATTTGAAGTAAAAGGTAGTAATGGAGTATGCAGAATGAGTGGGCCCATAGCCAATACTCTTTTCTTCTATAGTGATTTAAAATCAGGAAGAAAGTTTAACGGCAATTTCCCCAGTGTTGCTACCTACATACTCAAAGTCATAGGTGCGATTATTGTTAATTGCAGTTATAGATGGCGACATGTTTTTTTTCCATCAATCCATACTATAAGAAAATTTAAGTATCAGAGTGAATAAATTTTTTATCAACATCTTTGTTAGATAAATCGTATAAAAATTTATAAAATCTAAGTATCAGAATGAATAAATTCATTATCAACATCTTTTTTCGGTTATGTCGGATAACATTGTCAAAATCTAAGTATCAGAGTGAATAAATTCCTTATCAAATTATTTTGATGGATACATCGGATAACATTCACAAAATCTAAGTATCAGAGAGAGTAAATTCATTATTGACGTCATTTTTCAGACATAGAAAAATTTATTCACTCTGATATTCTAATTTTGTCAATGTCTAAATCTATTGTCAAATGTATCTGACAATAGATGTTGATATAGAATTTAATTACTCTGACACTTAGGTTTTGATAATGTTAACTGACATTTCCGGCGAAGGATATGTATAAAGAATCTATTCGCTCTGATAGTTAGATTTTATCAATTTTATCCCTACCTATCCGACAAAAGATATTGATAAGGAATTTATTCATTCTAGTACATAGATATTTTCAATGTTATGTGACGTATCCGACAAATGATATCAATAAAGAATGTTAATAAAGAATCTGTTCACTCTGATACTTAAATTTTATCAGTGTTATCAAAAGTATCTGTCAAAAGACATTGATAAAGAATTTATTCACTCTGATACTTAGATTTTGTCGATTTTATCAGGCATATCTGACAAACGACGGTGATAAGGAATTATTCACTCGTATACTTAGATTTTGTTAATGTTATCTGATGTATCCGACAAAAGAAGTTTATAAGGAATTTATTCACTATGATACTTAGATTTGATCAGTATTATCAAACGTATCTGTCAAAAGAAATTAATAATGAATTTATTCACTCTGATACTTAGATTTTGTCAATTGTATCTGATATCTGACAAAGGACAATGATAAGGAATTTATTCACTCTGATAATTAGATTCTGTGAACCTAATCTGATGTATCAGATAAAGGAAGTTGATAAAGAATTTATTCACTCAAATAGATTTTAACATTGTTATCCGACGTATTCGACAAAAGATGTTGATAAAGAATTTATTCAGCCTGATACTTAGATTTTGTCAATGTTATCCCATATATCTGACAATAGATGTTGTTACAGAATTTCATCAATCTGACACTTAGGTTTTGATAATGTTAACGGACATATCTGGCAAAAGATGTTTATAAAGAGTTGATCCACTCTGATACTTAGATTTTATCAATTTTATCCTGACCTATCTGACAAAAGATGTTGATAAAGAATTTATTCATTCTGATACTTAGCTTTTGTCCATATTAACCTATCTGTCCGACAAATGATGTATGAAAATTCCTTTTCTTACATCTCCGATGTTTTAATAGACATTCTAAACTTTTGATATGCTAGAATACTCTAAAAATAATGAACACGTAGTAATGTAATGCATAATTTATTTCTAATGAAATAATGACACGTAGAATATTAATACAAAAAATATAATATTATACATTATTAATATCACTGAACAACTTTGGACATTTTGAATCTGTTCCATAAAATAGTTCACCATGTTCTCTCTTGATACTTTAGTTATTGTCTTCTCTTAGTTAGTAATCAGTAGAATAACCATTAATCCATGTTGAGTCATAGACAATTTTTACCGGTGTGTCACGGGCAGGTTCAATATGCGTTTCATCTTTGCTATTATTTGATTCATTGACTGTTTGATCAATGGTAGTAACGTTTGCTGGCACTTTGTTTTTCATCGATTCATCTTTATACTCATTAGTGATATTTTCTACCAATGCCCTTTTTATTTTTTCGGAAATTTCTCTGTCTCTTACCACATTCTTTTTACACAGGTAACAGTTGCGGCACGTAGACAAGATATGGTTTATGATATTAGTAGAAGAGTACGCCTATCTTCTTTTGACCTTCCGTTGAATGCTAATACCCGAAAGCTGACGATAGGGTTTAACACTGGTTAACATGTTACCAAAAGCACTAGCAAGAAGATGCCCCTCTTCATCAACTATTATTTTTATGTTGGCCTTCTCTTTGAGTGCGCTCATCTCCGGAGATCTCAATCTCGCATATCCACCATCATAAGAGTTGAATTTGTTTGGTACTCCAAAGAAATTTAATTCCTTACTGTCATGGAAATGCACGCATACGTTTCCGATAATGCTACCACTTGTACTTGTTTCATAGTTCAAATACTTCTCCTTGTCAGCATTAAATGCTACAATAACACTATCATGTGAACACACTTTCTTAAAATGCTTCATCTTCACCTTTTTAAAGATATGACTTATGTGTTTATCCTTCCACTGCGTTAAAATCACTGATTTAATACATCCGATAAACTAGGTAATGTCGATAACCTGCCGTAGAGTACCAGTGGGAAAGCTGCATCGTATCAATGAGCAAGCGTAGAGTACGATTGGTACAGCCGCAATAAAAGAAATAAAAGTGCTACTACAAACATTATTTTTCTAATATTAAAAGTCTAGACTAAAATATCTATATCATTCTCATTTTGAATTTGGAAAAAATTAAATGTGAATTTTTTATGTTTTAAGTATGTTTCATGTCATTCTAAGACATGTGAAAAAAAAGTTGAAAAAAAATTATCATGTTAAAAAAAATGAAAAAAAAGTTCAAAAGAAAACTTAAAAAAAAAGAAAAAAATGGGGAGAGGGGCCCAAAAATTTGGAGGGATGGAGGGTGCCTTGGAGGTTGAGGATAGGGGGCCCTTGGAGGCTGAGGTCCTTGGTGGTTAGGGTCATCGGTGGTTGCAGTCCTTGATGGTTCAAACCCATAATCATCTCACTGGTTGATTTCTAAGGATTTCGAAGTATTGTTATGAATTTCTTTATTAAAATTCTTTTCTTGGCATCTACATCTTTATTAGTATCAACTTTTTAGTATACTACAACGTTAAAGCATATTTAGTCTTGATAGCACTACTCAAATGGTACTTGTGTATTATACAGAACACAGGCAAGGAGTAAAGCTAGTCAATTCCCATGATCACCTTTTCATCCTTAACCATTTCCATAGCTTGATACCAATGATGTTATTCCAAATTTATATAAATTGCGTAAGAGCTACCACCCCCTTCAGGCTTACCTTAACTGGTAAGCAGTTTAACCCTTTTTACCTCTTTCATACAATCCAATTAGACATATTAGCGAGCTCTGTTTCACCCCTATTGTTCAATCACCACTTAATTTCTTTCAGAGCAGAGTTATGCAAATGGAATCGCTTTTCGCAAATTAAGCTAGCTTTATGAAAATGATATAACTTTTTATCATTATTAGATACTGCTAATAAAACAATCAGTTCTGGACGAGATGCAAGATGCCTTCAAGCTAGTGGTAACTAGAGTGTTTTACAAGTTTTGACTCAGAAATATGTTTGGCTTGGCTGTATCTTTAGTAAAAACATTGTTTTTTAGTAAAACATGTCCCTTCGGCTGAAACCAGTATTTTTAAAGAAAGTCCATTAAACCTTTGAAAAGGTTATACCGAAGTCTTTAGTTTAACCCCTTGAAAAACCTGTCTGGTAAGTCTTGTCCCCGGCACGGTAATTGATGAATGTCCGTGGTAAGTCATGGACCGTTGAAACTGCAATGTATATTAAGTACCCTCTGTATTCGCTTTCTCTGATTGGTCCAGAAAATGGGTGTTGCCTCAGAAACCTGTAGGGTAAGTCATGTCCCTTCTGTAGTAGTAGATACATTTCTGTGGTAAGTCATGTACCGTTGAATCTGCACACATATTCATGCCCCAGGCGTGTAGGTTATGTGATAATTGATGGCACAGTAATCTTGTTTTTGAAACTCGTTAATAAAAAAAAAATTTGCGCAAATTAAGTTTGTCAAAAAAAAGTGAAGAATTCCAATAAACCAAAAATGAATAAAAATACAATCAAATAGTCTACCAAGCATACGAGTGCCATAAATAAGTATCAATAAATAAGTGAAACCCAATACAAACAGAAATAAAATAAGTCAAACTCAAAACGAGCAGATATTAATCTGAGTAGAGTTTTAAACCCTATGCTTTTTAAAAGCCAGAACATAATTTGTACTTTACTTAAAAAATTCAAATGAATTTACCGAAAAAAATGTGCCTTGTCAGTTTAATATACACATGCTGATGTTTATTCTTTAAAATATTAATTAATTTTTGTTTTCTTAAAGTTATAAGTGAAAAGATTAAAAAAAGAATTTTTTTCAGTCAAGTACAGATTATAGTCCGGCTTTTAGAGAGCATAGGATTTAGAACCTTACTCAGCTTAATTTCTACCCGTTTTGAGTTTCACTTATTTTAGTTTATGTTTGTTTTGGGTTTCATTTATATATTGATAATTATTTATGGTAATTGTATGCTTGGTAGATTATTTGATTTTATTGTTGTTCATTTTTGGTTGAATGGAGTTCTTTACTTTTTTTTTGAAAAAATTATTTTGTGCAAAAAGTTTTTTGATTAATTTATGTTCGTTTTATATTGACATAGTCTTTTTCAGGGAGAAAGACTGAGCCTCTTTTGAAGTTAAACAACCATCCCTTCCACAAAAAAATTAAATACCCCCTGGGCATAACTTACAACCCTTGCCCCTAATTTCTGGGTTCTTTTTAACCCCAGAATCCTTGTTATATGATATTTAAACTATTTTGAATAGAATGGCTATCTCAGAATTTCTATTAGACGCATTTAGGGACAATATGACTCGTGTGTAGGGATGAGAGGGTAGCTGCCCTCTGATCACTTTGACTCTTAAAAAGAGCACTAGAGCGTCTGATTACCAATCCAATAAGCCCCTATTGAAGTTTATATGACCACAATTTAAAAAAAAACCTATATGTCCTCAGGGCACAACTTACAACCCTTGCCCTTAGGTATGGGGGAATTTTTTGTCCTCAAAGACATAATTTCCAGACCCTTCTGATAGGCTTAACAAAATGGCTGTATCAAAATTTTGACTGGAAGTGTTTGGGAAAATGAAAGGCGTGGAGAGAGACATTTACCCTCTGATCACTTTAGACTAATAAAAAAGGCACTAGTCCTCTCATTTTTCAATCGAATCAGCCCTTTTTGAAGTTTCTACGACAAAGCCTTTGCTATAAAAATGTTATATACCCCAAGGGTATAACATACGACCCTTGTTATAAGGGCTGTTGGGGGAGGGTTTTCATCCTCAAAGATATAATTTCCAGACCTTTCAACTACGTTGAACAAAATAGCCAAATCAAAATATTGATCGGAAATGTTTGGGGAAATGATGGGCGTTGGAGGGGGGGATTCTCCCTCTGATAACTTTCGACTATTAAAAAGGGCAATAGCCTTGTCGATTTCCAATCGAAAGAACCTCTTTTGAGGTTTTTACGACAACACTTTCTATATGACCTTATATACCCCCAAGGCATAACTTAGAACCTTAACCCTGAGGGTTTTTGGGTGTTGTCAAACTCAATAACATAATTTTCGGACGCTTCAACTACATTCAACAAAATTGCTATAACAAAATGTTGATCGGAAGTAATTGGGGAAATGATGGATATGTGGGGGGGGGGCAATTCGCCCTCGGATCGCTTTTGACTATTAATTAGGGCACTAACCCTCTCAATTCCCAATTGAATGAGTCCCTTTTGAAGTTTCTACAACAACGCTGGCAAAGACCACATTTCCAATTTTTTTAACTACCTTGAACAAAATGTTTATCTCAAAAGTTTGATTGGATGTGTTTGGGAAAATGGTAGGCTTGAGAGGGGCGTTAGTTGCCCTCCAATTACTTTCGAATATTAAATAGGACACTAGCCCTTTCAATTTACATTCGAATGAGCCCTTTTTGAAGTCTCTACGACAACGCTTTCTATAAAACCTTATATGCCCCCATGGCATAACTTACAATCCTTGCGTTGAGGGCTGTGGGGGGAGTGTCATCCTCAAAGACATAATTTCTGGAATTTTCAACTACGTTGTACAAAATGGCTATTTTAAATATTATATTGGATGTTTTTGGGGTAATGGTGGGTGTGGGAGGGATTTTATTTTTACTCCAATCACTGTTGACTATTAAAAAGGGCACTAGCCTTTCAAAGTTTTGCAAGTTTCTACGATAAAGCTCTATAAAAACATTATATGCCCCCAGGGTATAACTTATAACCCTTAACCTGAGGGGTGGGGGGGGGTGATCATCCTCAAAGAAATAAAATCCAGAAGTTTCAACTACATTAGAAACTTTACTACCATTGATTAAACAAATGGCTATCTTAAAATGTTGATTGGATGTGTTTGAGAAATGGTGGGCGTTAGAGGGAGGTTAGTTACCCTCAAATGAGTTTCGATTAGCCTATTAAAAAGGGCACTAGCCCTTTCAATTTCCAATTGAATGAGTCTTTTTTGAAGTTTCTGCGACAACATTTTCTTATATACCCCCAGGGCATAACTTACAACCTTAGTCCTGAGGGCTCTGGGGGGAGTGTCATTCTTAAAGACATAATTTCCAGAACTTTCATCTACGTTGAACAAAAGGGCTATCTCAAAATTTTGATATAATTTGTTTGAGGAAATGGTGAGCTTAAGAGGGGGGCTAGTTGCCCTCCAATCACTTTCGACTATTAAAAAGGGCACTAGCCTTTTCAATTTCGTATGGAATGAGCCCTTTTTGATGTCTCTACAAAAAGTTTTCTATAAAACCTTATATGTACCCAGGGCATAACTTACAACCCTTCCCCTGATTGGTTTTGGGGTTTGTCCTCCTCAAAATCATAATTTCCAGAACTTTAAACTACGTTGAACAAAATGGCTATCTCAAAATTTTAATTGAATGTGTTTGGGGAAATGGTGGGAGTGAGAGGGCGCTTACTTTTTCTCCATCCACTTTTGACTATTAAAAAGGGCACTAAACCTCTCAATTTCCAATTGAATGAGCCCCTTTGGAAGTTTTACGACAACTCTTTCTATAAAAACCTTATATGCCCCTAGGATATAACTTACAACCCTTGCCCTGAGGGCTCTGAGGGGGGTTGTCATCCTAAAAGACCTAATTTCCAGAACTTTTAACTACGTCGAACAAAATGAATATCTCAAGATTTTGATTGGATGTGTTTGGGGAAATGATGGGCATGAGAGGGGGTTTAGTTGGCCCCCAACTACTTTCAACTATTAAAAACAGCACTTGCCCTTTTAGTTTCCAATCGAATGAGCCCTTTTTGAAGTTTTTATGACAAACTTTTCTATAAAAACCTCATATGCCCCCAGAGCATAACTTACAACCCTCTCCCTGAGGGCCGTGGGGTGGTTGTCATCCTCAAAGACATAATTTCCGGAACTTTCTACTACATTGAAAAAATGGCAATCTCAAAATTTCGATTGTATGTGTTTGAAAAAATGGTGGGCGTGAGAGGAGGGTTAGCTGCCCTGAAATTACTTTCGACTATTAAAAATGCCACTAGCCATTTCAATTTCCAATGGAATGAGCCCTTTTATTATGTTTCTACGAAAAAGCTTTCAATAAGAACCTTATATGCCCCCAGGGTATAACTTATAACCCTTGCTCTGAGGATTCTGAGGGGGTTATCATCCCCAAAGACCTAATTTCCAGAACTTTCAACTACGTTGAACAAAATAGCTATCTTAAAATTTTGATTGGATGTGTTTGGATGAATGATGGGCGTGGAAGGGGTGTTAGTTGCATATCCAATCACTTTTGATTATTAAAAAGGGCACTATCCATTCCAATTTCCAATCGAATAATTCCCTTTTGAAGTTTCTACAACAACGCTTTCTATAAAAACCTTATATGCCCCCAGGCCATAACTTATTACCCTTGCCCTGAGGGCTGTGGGGGGAGGGGGTTTTCATCCTGAAAGACCTAATTTTCAGAACTTTTAGCTACTTTGATCAAAATGGCTATCTCACAATTTTGATTGGATGTGTTTGGGGGAAAGTGGGTGTGAGAGGGGGGTTAGTTGCCCTCCAATTAATTTCGAATATTAAAAGGGGCACTAGCCCTTTGAGTTTCCAATCAAACGAGTCTTTTTTGAAGTTTATAGAAAAATCTTATATGCCCCCAGAGCATAAATTACAACCCTTGGCCTAAGGGCTGTGGGGGAGTGTCCTCCTCAAAAACATAATTTCGATCTAGAAATCAACTACATTGAACAAATGGCTATCTCAAAATTTTTATTGGATGTGTTTGGTGAAATGGTTGGCGTGGAAGGGGTTTTAGTTGCCTTCCAATCACTTTCAACTATTAAAAAGGGCACTAGCCACTGCAATTTCCAATCGAATGAGGCCTTTTCGAAGTTTCTACGACAACTCCTTCGATTTGAAGTTCCCTGGTCTAGAAGAAAAAGTAAATAATACATTGTGCCAATATCGTTCTTTAATCAAGAGACATGTTTGGTGAAAAGGATTTCCAATAAGATTGCTTGCTTTTTTGGGAGTGTTTTCCATTTTTTCCAAAATCAGGCAAATTTTCTAAGATCTTGGTTTTGGTCGGGTAACAATAAACTGAAAGGAATATATATATTTAGAATAAGCATAAAAGGCCAATACTGTCGGTGCAGTAATGATCATGAGAATTCCATTTTTAGTTTTGGTAAATATTGGCCCAAGTCACTTTTTACTTCCCGTTTTTTATCACAATCTGTTTAGTAAGATTCCCTTGTGACGAAAATTTCTTTGAACCTGTTTATTTTATTTAGTTGAATAGGACAATAAGAAGAAAGATGGTCAATTTCACAGCTGGATAAGTTTAAATCTTGTTTTTCTTTCGCTATTCTATTTTTCCTAATGTCTGAATTATATAAGGGATTTAAGTTCGTGGGGGAGAATTGTCCTGCTATGAAAGAGGCATATTTTACATGGCCGTTATAAATTTAAAACGTGGCCTCTATGCAGGCAGGATCATTTTTGAATATCAGTAGTAAGTACATATGGAATTTGGGGACTTTACATTCCCTGGCAGCTTTCCAAGGCATAGTCTACAGCCAGCGGTTATTTGGCAGTGTATAATGTCCTCAAACAGGTTTTTTTTCTGTTTTTGTTGTCAATTACACAATGAATGTAGGTCATGAGTTCACATATTCATGCTTGAGTTATGCAGATTTATCTTAGTTTTGACAAGATTTTGTTAGAAGCTAAATTTCAGATGAGTATATAATCCCCTCAAACTGTTTTTTTTTCTGTTTTTATTGTCAATTAAACAATGAATGTAGGTCATAAGTTCATATACAAATTCTTAAAACCACA
This sequence comes from Artemia sp. Qi Xiang Cuo, assembly GCF_049724085.1. Lineage (NCBI taxonomy): Eukaryota > Metazoa > Arthropoda > Branchiopoda > Anostraca > Artemiidae > Artemia > Artemia sp. Qi Xiang Cuo. Next base: position 10,981,368 of record NC_142802.1, on the reverse strand, counting down.
CATGATTAAACACGTCATAAAACTGTGTGCTATTTGCTTATGTCTTGTTGGTACAATTCCAAACGAGTGGGGATTCCCCGCCTGTTCCTAAACATTGCAAAAAAGATAACAGTATGAACGGGGGATTCCCCGCACAAATTTGTTTCAACTCCAAGTTTTTCAACCAGACTGGTTTTTTGAAAGCATAGTGTGTACATGTGTGTAGGCTTTGTTATTAAAAACTTGGACACTACAATCAGAATTGTTTGATCGACATTTAAAAAGGGGTGATGAGATTTGCGAATTGCAATAAAAAATTTTAACTAGAAATGGCTGAAAAGTGTTTTGGGGGAGCTGGGGTGATTGTGTACTGTATAATACACATCCGATGTTTGGACAGTGTTGTCAGTTTAAAATAGTTTAACGTTCCCTTCGGTCCCCGATTTCTGAGGGCTGGGGACGGGAGGGAGTCAATTTTAGAGGGAAAATAAAAAATACTAAGAATCGAAAATAAAGCGTGATCTGCCTCAAAGGGAAGGCTCAGAGGCCCTTCGTTCTTCCATTTCTGAGGGCAGGGGGGTCAATTTTGGAGGGAAAACCAAAAATACTCAGAATCGAAAATAAATGGTGTCTGCCTCAAGGGGAAGGCTCAGAGGCCCCTCCTTCCCCCATTTCAGAGGGCAGGGGAGGGAGGGTCAATTTTGGAGGGAAAACCAAAAAATACTCAGAATCGAAAATAAATGGGATCTGCCTCAAAGGCAAGGCTCAGAGGCCCTTCGTTCCCCCATTTCTGAGGGCAGGGGGGGGGGTCAATTTTGAATGGGACAACAAAAATAATCAGAATCGACAATAAATGGGATCTGCCTCAAGAGCAAGGCTCAGATGCCCGTCGGTCCACCATTTCTGAGCGCAGGGGAGGGCGAGGGGTCAATTTTGGAGGGAAAACCAAAAAATACTCAGAATTGAAAATAAAGGGGATCTGCCTCAAAGGCAAGGCTCAGATGCCCTTCGTTCCCCCATTTCTGAGCGCAGGAGAGGGAGAGGGGTCAATTTTGGAGGGAAAACCAAAAAATACTCAGAATTGAAAATAAATGGGATCTGCCTCAAAGGCAAGGCTCAGAGGCCCCTACTTCCTCCATGTCTGAGGGTTCTTTCCCCCGTTTCTGAGGGCAGGGGAGGAGGGGGGGTCAATTTTGGAGGGAAAACCAAAAATGCTCAGACTAGAAAATAAACGGGATCTGCCTCAAGGGGAAGGCTCAGAGGCCCCTCCTTCCCTCTCAGAAAAAGTTTTAACAAGAAATGTCTGAAAAGTATTTTTTTGGGGGGAGGGGGTGGCGCGATGACAGATTGGATGTCTCAGACTAGTGATAGTGCTGTACCGTGGTATGAATTGCTTGTGAAAAACCCAAATGAATTAGTTTAAAATAAAGTTTTAAAAATAAATGTCAGGCATGGATTTTTTTTTGGGGGGGGGGCGGTGACAGAGTGGATGTCTTAGACTAATTATAGTGCTGTACTCTGGCATGAATTGCTTTCGAAAACCCGGATGAATTAGTTGAAAATAAAGTTTCAACAAGAAGTCTCTTAGGACTGTGTGTATATCTCTTTAGCCTGTGTATGTCTCCTTGGGCTGTGTGTGTCTCTTTAGGCTGTGTGTCTTTTTGGGTAGTTTGAATCTTTATGGTCTGTGTGTGCCTCTTTTGGCTGTTTGTGTCGTTTTGGGATTTTTGGCTTTTTGTGTCGTTTTTGGCTTTGTGTGTCTCTGTTGGATGTGTGCGTCTCTTTGGGCCGCGTGCATCTCTTTGAGCTGTATATGTCTCTTGGGATGTTTGAGTCATTTTGGTCTATGTGTGTTTCGTTTGGCTGTTTGTGTCTCTTAGAGGCCATGTGTGTCTCTTTGGGCAATTTGTTTCTCTTTGGGATGTTTGAATCTTTTTGGTATGTATGTGTCTGTATGGGCGTGTTTTTTCTAGTTTGGGGGTGTGTGTGTGTATCTTTTGGCGTTTTTTTTCTATTATGTATGTGTTTATTTAGCATTATCCTGTGTGTGTCTCGTTTGGCTGTGTGTGTCTCTTTAGGCTGTGTGTCTCTTTGGGCAGTTTGAATCTTTATGGTCTGTGTGTGCCTCTTTTGACTGTTTGTGTCCTTTTGGGCTTTCTGTCTCTCTGTTGGATGTGTGCGTCTCTTTGGGCCGTGTACATCTCATTGAGCTTTATGTTTCTCTTTGGGTTGTGGGTGTCTCTTTGTGAGGTGTGTGTCTCTTTATGATGTGTGTGTCTCGTTGGACTGTTTGTCTTTTTGGGGTGTCTGAGTCTTTTTTGGTCTGTATGTGTCTCTTTGGGCTGTTTGAGTCTTTTAGGTCTGTGTTTGTCTCTTTGGGTTGTGTTTTCTCTTTGGGCTGTCTGTTTCTCTTTGAGCTGTTTGTGTCTCTTGAGGCTGTGTGTGTCTCTTTGGGCTGTGTGTCTTTTTGGGCTGTTTGAGTCTTTTTGGTCTTTTTGTGTGTCTCTTTGGGCTGTTTGAGTCTTTTTGGTCTGTGTTTGTCTCTTTGGGCTGTTTGTGTCTCTTTGGGCTGTGAGTGTTTCTTTGGGCTTTGTGCGTCTCTTTGGGATGTGTGTCTCGTTGGACTGTTTGAGTCTTTTTGATCTGTTTGTGTCTCTTTGGGCTTTTTGAGTCTATTTTGGGCTGTGTTTGTCTGTTTGGGCTGTTTGTGTCTCTTTGGGCTGCTTGAGTCTTATTTGGGCTATGTGTGTCTCTTTGGGCTGTTTGAGTCATTTTGGTCTGTGTTTGTTTCTTTTGACTGTTTGTGTCTCTTAGGAGTCATGTGTGTCTCTTTGGGCTATGTGTGTCTCTTTGGGGTGTTTGATTCTTTTTGTTCTGTATGTGTCTATTTGTGCTTTGTGTGTCTCTTCGGTCTGTGTGTGTCTCTTTAGATCGTGTGTGTCTTTTTGGGTTTTTTGTTTTTCTTGGGGCTATTTGTTTCTCTTTGGGATGTTTGAGTCATTTTGCTCTTTGTGTGTTTCTTTCGGCTGTTTGTGTCTCTTAGGAGCCATGTATGTCTCTTTGAGCATTTTTGGGGTGTCTGAGTCTTTTTGGTCTGTATGTGACTCTTTGAGCTGTTTGAGTCTTTGAGGTCCGTGTTTTGTCTCTTTGGGTTGTGTTTCTCTTTGGGCTGTCTGTGTCTCTTTGAGCTGTTTGTGTCTCTTGAGGCTGTGTGTGTCTCTTTTGGCTGGGTGTCTGTTTGGGCTGTTTGAGTCTTTTTTGGTCTGTTTTTTTGTCTCTTTGGACTGTTTGAGTGTTTTTGGTCTGTGTTTTGCCTCTTTTGGATGTTTGTGTCTCTTTGGGCTGTTTGTGTTTCTTTTGGATGTGTGTATCTCTTTAGTCTGTGTGTCAATATGTTCAAGCAATATAATTATTTCAGCTTAACATGTCTTTATTCTTTAGAATAGTTTTATTGTCAGCAAGTAACAAACTTTTTCCTGAAGTCACCTCTTGAATACACAATGCAGAAACTTCATTTAAGAAACTATGAAAAAATTGTAAGTAAGTAAGTAACAAATTCTTTCTTGAAGTCACCTCTTGGATAAACAATACCTAAATTTAATAAAAGAAATTATGAAAAAATTGTAAGTAAGTAGAGTCTTTTTTGACTGTGTGTGTATCTTTGGGATGTTTGTGTCTCTTTTTGCTGTTTGTTTTTATTTGGGATTTGTGTGTCTCTTTGGGCTGTGTGTCAATACGTTTAAGCAATAAATATCTTTAAGCTTAACCCGTCTTAATTCTTTAGAATAGTTCTATTGTAAGCAAGTAACAAACTCTTTCCTGAAGTCACCTCTTGGATACACAATGCAGAAACTTCATTTAAGAAACTATGAAAAAATTGTAAAGTAAGTAAGTAACAAATTCTTTCTTGAAGTCACCTCTTGGATAAGTAACAAACTCTTTATTGTTTTCACGATTTAGATACACGATATAGAAAGTGTAGTTAAAGAAATTAGTAAAACATTCTCATTAAGTAACAATTTCTTTCTTGAAATTATCTCGTGGATACTCAATACGGAAATTTTATTCAAGAAATTAGGAACTTATTTTTCAGTAATTAACAAACTCTTTTTTTATTTCACCTCTTGGATATACAGTACAGATACTTCATTCAAGAAATTATGAAAAAATCGCAAGTAAGTAACTTTTTTTTTCTCTTTACCACAAACAATTTTCACTCAGCTACACGATATAGAAATTTAATTCAAGAAATTATGAGAAAATTCTCAGTAAGTAACAATTTCTTTCTTGAAGTCAACTCTTGGATACACAATACGAAAATTTCATTCAAGAATTTAATGACGTAAATACACGAGGTAGAAATTTAATTCAAGAAATTATAGAAAAATTATCAGTAAGTAACAATTTCTTTATTGAAGTCAACTCTTGGATACACAATACGGAAATTTCATTTAAGAAATTATGAAAAAAATTGTAAGCAAGTAACAAACTCTTTCCTGAAGTCACCTCTTGGATACACAATGCAAAAACTTCATTTAAGAAACTATGAAAAAATTGTAAGTAAGTAACAAATTCTTTCTTGAAGTCACCTCTTGGATAAACAATACAGAAATTTCATTAAAGAAATTATGAAGAAATTGTAAGTAAGTAGCAAATTCTTTCTTGAACTAAACAGCTGGATAAACGAAAAGACATTTCATTCAAGAAATTATGACAAAATTCTAAGTAAGTAACGAACTCTTAATTGTTTTCACGACTTAGACATACGACGTAGAAATTTAATTCAAGAAATTATGAAGAAATTCTCAGTAAGTAACAATTTCTTTCTTGAAGTCAACTCTTGGATACACGATACAAAAATTTCATTTAAGAAATTATGAAAAATTGTAAGCAAGTAACAAACTCTTTCCTGAAGGCACCTCTTGGATACACAATGCAGAAATTTCATTTAAGAAACTATGAAGAAATTGTAAGTAAGTAACAAATTCTTTCTTGAAGTCACCTGCTTGATAAACAAGAAGACATTTCGTTCAAGAAATTATGACAAAATTTTAAGAAAGCAACAAACTCTTAATTGTTTTCATGACTTAGATATACGACGTAGAAATTGAATTCAAGAAATCATGAAGAAATTCTCTGTAAGTAACAATTTCTTTCTTGAAGTCAACTCTTGGATGCGGAATACGAAAATTTTATTCAAGAAATTATGAAAATATTTGTAAGTAAGTAACAAACTCTTTTTTTGATTTCACATCTTGGCTATAAAGAAGAGATAATTCATTAAAGAAATTATGAAAAAATCGCAAGTAAGTAACTTTTTTTTTCTCTTTATCAAATCGTTCAATAAATTATTGAAAAATTTAAATCAAGTAACAAAAACTGAATAGTTCTAACGGTTTAGATACACGTTTCAGGAATTTAACTCAAGAAATTATGAAGAAATTCTCAGTAAGTAACAATTTCTTTCTTGAAGTCAACTCTTGGATACACAATACGGAAATTTCATTCAAGAAATAATGAAAATATTTTTAAGTAATTAACAAACTCTTTTTTGATTTCACCTATTGGATATAAAGTACAGATAATTCATTAAATAAATTATTAAAAAATCACAATTAAGTAACTTTTTTTTTCTCTTTGTCACAAAAAATCTTCACTAAGATACAAGATGTAGAAATTTAATTCAAGAAATTATTAGAAAATTATCAGTAAGTAGCAATTTCTTTCTTGAAGTCAACTCTTGAATACACAATAAGGAAATTTCATTCAAGAATTTCATGACTTAGATACACGATGTATGTAGAAATTTAATTCAAGAAATTATGAAAAAATTCTCAGTAAGTAACAATTTCTTTCTTGAAGTCAACTCTTGGATACACAATACGGAAATTTCATTTAAGAAATTATGAAAAAATTGTAAGTAAGAAGCAAATTCTTTCTTGAATTCACCTGCTGGATAAACGAAAATACATTTCGTTCAAGAAATTTTGACAAAATTCTAAGTAAGTAACAAACTCTTAATTGTTTGCACGACTTAGATATACGACGTAGAAATTTAATTCAAGAAATTATGAAGAAATTCTCCGTAAGTAACAATTTCTTTATTGAAGTCAACTCTTGGATACACAATACGGATATTTCATTCAAGAAATTATGAAAATATTTTTAAGTAAGTAACAAACTCTTTTTTTTATTTCACCTCTTGGATATACAGTACAGATACTTTATTCAAGAAATTATGAAAAAATCGCAAATAAGTAACTTTTTTTTCTCTTTATCATTTCGTTCAAGAAATTATGACAAAATTCTAAGTAAGTAACAAACTCTTAATTGTTTTCACGACTTAGATATACGATGTAGGAATTTAAATCAAGAAATTATGAAGAAATTCTCAGTAAGTAACAATTTCTTTCTTGAAGTCAACTCTTTTATACACAATACTTAAATTTCATTAAATAAATTATGAAAATATTTGTAAGTAAGTAACAAACTCTTTTTTGATGTCACCTCTTGGATATAAAGTAAAGATACTTCATTCAAGAAATTATGAAAAAATCGCAAGTAATTAACTTTTTTTTTATCTTTATCACAAACAATTTTCACTTAGCTACACGATATAGAAATTTAATTCAAGAAATTATGAGAAAATTCTCAGTAAGTAACAATTTCTTTCTTGAACTCAACTCTTGGATACACAATATTGAAATTTCTTTAAAGAATTTCATGCCTTAGATACACGATTTAGAAATGTGATAAAAGAAATTATTATAAAATTCTCAGAAATTAATAATTTATTTCTTGAAGTCAACTCTTGGATAAAAAATACTTAAATTTCATTAACGAAATTATGACACAAGAATAACCAAGTAGGAAACTCTTCCCTGAAGTCACCTCTTGGATGCACAATACAGAAAGTTAAATTAATAAATTATCAAAAATTTTAAGTAAGTAGAATAGTTTTTCTTAAGGTCAGCTCTTGGATTCACAATACAGAAATTTCATTAAAGAAATTATGAAAAAATTGTAAGTAAGTAGCAAATTCTTTCTTGAATTCACCTGTTGGATAAACGAAAATACATTTCGTTCAAGAAATTATGACAAAATTCTAAGTAAGTAACAAACTCTAAATTGTTTTCACGACTTAGATATACGACGTAGAAATTTAATTCAAGAAATTATGAAGAAATTCTAAGTACGTAACAATTTCATTCTATAAGTCAACTCTTGGATGCACGCTGAGGAAACTCCTATAAAAAAGCTAATAATGAATCTTGAAATAATTAATAAACTCTTTTTTTTGATAGCAACTACTGTCTAGAAAGTACAGATCCATAATTCCAATCATTGTTAAAAAATTGAAATCCAGGAACTTTTTTTTCTTTATCACAAATAATTTTCACTTAGCTACACGATGTAGAAATTTAATTCAATAAATTATGAAAAAATTCTCAGTAAGTAACAATTTCTTTCTTGAAGTCAACTCTTGGATACACAATACGGAAATTTCATATCTTTTTTTTCTTTTTCTCTTTATCACAAACAATTTTCACTTAGCTACACGATGTAGAAATTTAATTCAAGAAATTATGAAAAAATTCCCAGTAAGTAACAATTTCTTTCTTGAAGTCAACTCTTGGATACACAATACGGAAATTTCATTCAAGAAATTATGAAAATATTTGTAAGTAAGTAACAAGCTCTTTATTGATTTCACCTCTTGAATATACAGTACAGATACTTCATTCAAGAAACGCGATTAAACACGTTTTGAAACTACATGCTATTTGCTTGCCTTTCCTTGGCACCATTTCAAATGAGCGGGGATTCCCCACCGGTTCCTATACATTGCAAAAAAAGTAAGCAGTACAAAAACTCCACGTTTTTCAACCAGACTGGTTTTTTAGCTAAATCTTTGGAAACAGCCTCTATTTCTGACCGTTTAAGTTTTGATGTTGAAAAGATTGGATGGTAACTACGCCGCCTCTCACGCCTCTTTTTTCCGAAATCGTGCAGTCAAAATTTGACACGACACACAAACAGAGTCATAGTGAGAGAGATATCCAAAAAGTTGGGTTGATCTAGGTTCACTGAGAGTGGCGTGTCAAATTTTGACTGCACGATTTCGGAAAAAAGAGGCGTGAGAAGCGGCGTAGTTACCATCCAATCTTTTTAACATCAAAACTTAAACGGTCAGAAATAGAGGCTGTTTCCAAAGATTTAGCTAAAAAACCAGTCTGGTTGAAAAACGTGGAGATTTCATACTGCTCACTTTTTTGCAATGTGTAGGAACCGGCGGGGAATCCCCGCTCATTTGGAAAGGTGCCAAGGAAAGGCAATCAAATAGCATGTAGTTTCAAAACGTGTTTGATCGCGTTTCTTGAATGAAGTATCTGTACTGTATATTCAAGTGGTGAAATCAATAAAGAGCTTGTTACTTACTTACAAATATTTTCATAATTTCTTGAATGAAATTTCCGTATTTCGTATACAAGTGTAGACTTCAAAAAAGAAATTGTTACTTACTGGGAATTTTTCCCTAATTTCTTGAATTAAATTTCTACATCGTGTAGCTAAGTGAAAATTGTTTGTGATAAAGAGAAAAAGAAAAAAAAATTAATGAAATTTCCGTATTGTGTATCCAAGAGTTGACTTCAAGAAAGAAATTGTTACTTACTGATAATTCTTTAATAATTTCTTGAATTAAATATATACATCGTGTATCTAATTGAAAATTGTTTGTGATAAAGAGAAAAAAAGTTAATTACTTGCGATTTTTTCATAATTTCTTGAATGAAGTATCTGTACTGTATATCCAAGAGGTGAAATCAAAAAAAAAGAGATTGTTACTTATTTAAAAATATTTTCATAATTTCTCGAATGAAATTTACGTGTTTTGTATCCAAGAGTTGACTTCAAGAAATAAATTGTTACTTACTGAGAATTTCTTCATAATTTCTTTAATTAAATTTCTACGTCGTATATCTAAGTCGTGAAAACAATTAAGAGTTTGTTACTTACTTAGAATTTTGTCAAAATTTCTTGAACGAAATGTCTTTTCGTTTATCCAGCAGGTGAATTCAAGAAAGAATTTGCTACTTACTTACAATTTTTTCATAATTTCTTTAATGAAACTTCTGTATTGTGTATCCAAGAGGTGACTTCAAGAAAAAAATTGTTACTTACTTAAAATTTTTCATAGTTTCTTAAATGAAGTTTCTGCATTGTGTATCCAAGAGGTGACTTAAGGAAAAAGTTTCTTACTTGGTTACAATTTTGTTATAATTTCTTAAATGAAATTTACGTATTTTGTATCCAAGAGTTGACTTCAAGAAAGAAATTGTTACTTACTGAGAATTTTTTTAAATTTCTCGAATTAAATTTCTACATCGTGTATCTAAGTCATGAAATTCTTGAATGAAATTTCCATATTGTGTATCCAAGAGTTGAATTCAAGAAAGAAATTGTTACTTACTGAGAATTTCCTTATAATTTCTTGAATTAAATTTCTATATCGTGTAGCTAAGTGAAAATTGTTTGTGATAAAGAGAAAAAAAGTTACTTACTTGCGATTTTTTCATAATTTCTTGAATGAAGTATCTGTACTCTATATCCCAGAGGTGAAATCAAAAAAGAGTTTGTTACTTACTTACAAATATTTTAATAATTTCTTGAATGAAATTTCCTTAATTTTTATCAAAGAGTTGACTTCAAGAAAGAAATTTTTACTTACTGAGAATTTCTTCATAATTTATTGAATTAAATTTCTACATCATATAGCTAAGTCGTGAAAACAATTAAGAGTTTGTATTCAAGAGGTTACTTCAAAACAGAACTTGTTACTTACTTACTTACAATTTTTTCATAGTTTCTTAAATGAAGTTTCAGCATTGTGTATCAAAGAGGTGACTTCAGGAAAAATTTTATTACTTGCTTACAATAGAACTATTCTAAAGAATAAAGACGGGTTAAGCTTAAAGATATTTATTGCTTAAAAGTATTGACACACAGCCCAAAGAGACACACAAAGCCCAAAGAAACACACACAGCCCAAAGAGACACAAACAGTCCAAAGAGACAAACACGGACCAAAAAGACTCTACTTACTTACAATTTTTTCATAATTTCTTTAATGAAATTTCTGTATTGTGTATACAAGAGGTGATTTCAAGAAAGAATTTGTTACTTACTTACTTACAATTTTTTCATAGTTTCTTAAATGAAGTTTCTGCGTTGTGTATCCAAGAGGTGACTTCAGGAAAGAGTTTGTCACTTGCTGACAATAGAACTAATCTAAAGAACAAGGACGGGCTAAGCTGAAAGATTTTTATGGCTTAAGCGTATTGACACACAACCCAAAGAGACACACAAAGTCCAAAGAAACAAACACAGACCAAAAAGACACAAGCAGCCCAAAGAGACAAAACACAGACCAAAAAGACTCAAACAGCCCAAATAGATACACACACAGACAAAAAAAAGACTATACCATACCTAAGAGACTCCCATAAAAAAGATAAACTAACATACAATATAGACACACATAGCCCAAAGATAAAAATACGGCACAAAGAGAAAAACAGTCCAAAGAGACAAAAAACGGACCACAAAGATTCGATCACCTCAAAGAGACACAGACAGACCAAAAAGACTCAGACACCCCAAAAAAGCTCAAAGAGACACACATGGCTCCTAAGAGACACAAACAGCCGAAAGAAACACACAAAGAGCAAAATGACTCAAACATCCCAAAGAGACACACATAGTCCCAAGAGAAACACACAACCCAAAGAGATACACACGAGCTAAATATACACACACAGCGCTAAGAGACACACAAAGCCCAAAGATACACATACAGACCAAAAAGATTCAAACACCCCAAAGAGACACACATAGCCCAAAGAGACACACATGACTCCTAAGAGACACAAACAGTCAAAAGAAATAAACACAGACCAAAATGACTCAAACAGCTCAAAGAGACAAACACAGCCCAAAAAAGACTCAAACAGCCCAAAGAGACACAAACATATCAAAAAGACTCAAACAGTCCAACGAGACACACATCCCAAAGAGACGCACAAAACCCAAAGAAACACACACAGCCCAAAGAGACACAAATAGAACAAAGAGACAAACACATACCAAAAAGACTTAAACAGCCCAAAGAGACACACACACAGACAAAAAAAACACAAACAGCCCAAACACACACACAGCCCAAAGAGATACACCGAGACACAATACACATAAACAGATCAAAGAGACACATACAGCCCAAATATAAAACACAACCCAAAAAGACAAACACAGACCTAAAAGACTCAAACAGCCCAAAGAGACACATACAGACCAAAAAGACTCAGACATCCCCAAAAAGACACACAGTCCAACGAGACACACACAGCCAAAAGAGACACACACATCACAAAGAGACACCCACAGCCAAAAGAGACACAAACAGTACAAACAGACATACACGCCCCAAAGAGACGCACACATCCCAAAGAGAGACACAAAGCCCAAAACGACACAAACAGCCAAAAGAGGCACACACAGACCATAAAGATTCAAACCGCCCAAAGAGATATACAGCATAAATACACACACACTGCCAAAAGACACACACACAGTATAAATACAAATAAACACATTCCGAATATAAAAACAAACCCCAAAGCGACAAACACAACACGCCAAAATACAAAAAAAACGACCATACAGACACATACAGACCAAAAAGATTCAAACACCCCAAAGAGACACAAATTGCCCAAAGAGACACACATGGCCTCTAAGAGACACAAACAGCCAAAAGAAACACACACAGACCAAAATGACTCAAACATCCCAAGAGACACATACAGCTTAAATATAGGCACGCGTCCCAAAGTTATACACACATCCAGCAGAGATACACAAAGCCAAATAAGACACAAAAAGCAAAAACTCCCAAAACGACACAAACAGCCAAAAGAGCCACACACAGACCATAAGGATTCACACCACCCAAAAAGACACACAGCCTAAAGAGACACACACAGCCCAAGGAGACATACACAGGCTAAAGAGATATACACACAGTCCTAAGAGACTTCTTGTTGAAACTTTATTTTCAACTAATTCATCCGGGTTTTCGAAAGCAATTCATGCCAGAGTACAGCACTATAACTAGTCTCAGACATCCACTCTGTCATCGCCCCCACCCCCAAAAAAAATACTTTTCAGACATTTCTTGTTAAAACTTTATTTTCAACTAATTCATTTGGGTTTTTCACAAGCAATTCATACCACGGTACAGCACTATCACTAGTCTGAGACATCCAATCTGTCATCGCGCCACCCCCCCCCCCCAAAAAAAAAATAATTTTCAGACATTTCTTGTTAAAACTTTTTCTGAGGGGGGAGGAGGGGCCTCTGAGCCTTGCCCTTGAGGCAGATCCCCTTTATTTTCGATTCTGAGTATTTTTGGTTTTCCTTCCAAAATTGACCCCCCCCCACCTCCCCTGCCCTCAGAAATGGGGGAACGAAGGGCCTCTGAGCCTTGCCCCTTGAGGCAGATCCCATTTATTTTTGATTCTGAGCATTTTTGATTTTCCCTCCAAAATTGACTCCCCCTCCCCTGCCCTCAGAAATGGGGGAACGAAGGGCCTCTGAGACTTCCCCTTGAGGCATATCCCGTTTATTTTCGATTCTGAGCATTTTTGGTTTTCCCTCCAAAATTGACCCCCCCTCCTCCTCTGCTCTCAGAAATGGGGGAACGAACCCTCAGAAATGGAGGAAGTAGGGGCCTCTGAGCCTTGCCTTTGTGGCAGATCCCATTTATTTTCGATTCTGAGAATTTTTTGGTTTTCCCTCCAAAATTGGCCTCACTCCCTCTCCTGCCCTCAGAAATGGGGGACCGAAGGGCATCTGAGCCTTCCCCTTGAGGCAGATCCCATTTATTTTCGATTCTGAGTCTTTTTGGTTTTCCCTTCAAAATTGACCCTCCCCCCCACCCTCAGAACGGGGGAAAGGAAGGGCCTCTGCGTCGGGCCATTGATGCATATCCGAATTTTTTTCTAGGCGGTTTATATGGGTTTGTCCCTTAACTTGTGACCCCCCCCTCCATTAGCCTCAGTCATGGATGACTGAATGGCGTTTTTTCCTTGCTTCTTGTGGTCTAGCACAATTATTTGCGAACCTTTTTTTTTTTTGTGTGCCTTCAAAATTTGACCCCCCCCTGCCCGGCGCTCAGAAATGGGAGAACGAAGGGCCTCTGAGCCTTCCCCTTGAGGCAGATCACGCTTTATTTTCGACTCTGAGTATTTTTTATTTTCCCTCTAAAATTGACTCCCTCCCCTGCCCTCAGAAATGGGGGAACGAAGGGAACGTTAAACTATTTTAAACTGACAACACTGTCCAAACATCACATGTGTATTATGCAGTACACAGTCACCCCATCTCCCCCAAAACACTTTTCAGCCATTTCTAGTTAAAAAATTTTCATTCCAATTCGCAATTCTCATTACCCCTTTTTAAATGTCGATCAAACAATTCTGATTGTAGTGTCCAAGTTTTTAATAACAAAGCCTATACACATGTACACACTATACTTTAAAATACCCAGACTGGTTGAAAAACTTGGAGTTGAAACAAATTTGTGCGGGGAATCCCCCGTTCATACTGTTATCTTTTTTGCAATGTTTAGGAACAGGCGGGGAATCCCCACTCGTTTGGACTGGTACCAACGGGACATAAGCAAATAGCATATAGTTTTATAACGTGTTTAATCACGTGTAGTTTTAAGAATTTGTATGTGAACTCATGACCTACATTCATTGTGTAATTGACAACAAAAACAGAAAAAAAACCTGTTTGAGGACATTATACACTCATCTGAAATTTAGCTTCTAACAAAATCTTGTCAAAACTAAGATAAATCTGCATAACTCCTGCATGAGTATGTGAACTCATGACCTACATTCATTGTGTAATTGACAACAAAAACAGAAAAAAAAACCTGTTTGAGGACATTATACACTGCCAAATAACCGCTGGCTGTAGACTATGCCTTGGAAAGCTGCCAGGGAACGTAAAGTCCCCAAATTCCATATGTACTTACTACTAATATCTCTACTCATTCTGTAAACTATTCTAAGGCGTAGGAAATTGCATAAAGACAAGTATATATCTGTTATAATCTACCAAAGCAATAAATCCTTCTGTAATTTTGGTTTAAGTTTGATTTTCTTTTAAGATTAAAGGCAGAATAATTAAATATATTATTGATTAAATAAATTGATTCCTTTCCCAGGAATCCTTGTCGTTTAAAATTTACTGTATTTTGTTTCCTTTTTTCATGCAATTTAATTACTCTTTTTATTTTAGAGTTCTTTACTAAAAGTATTTAAAAATAAACTTAATTCTACGAAATATATCCTGAAATATATTCCCTGTCACCCAACCACCGCTACTATTTTGGTGTCTGCCCCCCCCCTGGAAAATTTTCTGCTGGTGCCCTTGTCTACGACATATAAACACAATAGTTCTATCCGAGTTTTGCTTTATTAAATTATTCCCAATCCTGAATATTTTAATATCAAAGTCTGCATTGAGCTAACACTTTAAAATAAACGCCATATATCATAAACGGCCAGGAAAGCCTTCCTTTCGGCATTGTATTTCGCATGAAAGCCTTTGATGCGTAAAACACTGTCGTCGTTATTTTACATCTCGATGGAAAGCAATTTGTAGATCGTTGGTTCTTTACCTTACGAATTGCTTATTAAGATGAAACGATGTAGATTCTTAGGCAGGCGGAAATCGAGGATACAGGCTTCCAAAGAAAGAAATTATTCATTGAGAGGTGAGCGGCCTTTCTGTAATTTTCATTAAGCTTCGTTTAGACTTTGTATAAAAAATGCTTTTTTGAATAATAAATATTTAGCTTAAGCTTACTGATAAACAACACCAAATCTACCCATTCTGCAGTCATTTTGGATTTGATTTTTAGAATATAACGAAATCCCAACATTTATAGTAAAAACTTGTTCACCCTCCCCCTCTCACAGAAATCTTCTTTGCGGAAATTTCCTCCCACGTAAAATACACCCCCCCCCTTAAAATTCTATCCAGACGGTTCCATCCTCGCTGAAAATCCCCCCCACCATAAAATTTTTTGTGGGCGATTCAGCCTGAAGCACACTTTCACTTGAAAAAGACTTTAATTTCTAATCGCTTTCTCGATATCTCCAGAAATCCCCCCTTCCGAACAAAACTTTTTTCCCGGAAAACCAAACACGCTAAAAAAAAGCCCCCAGATAGTTCCACAAGAACATCCCCACATGCAAAATTGAGTTAGCGAAGAGAAAGTAAGACAAATAAGAAGAATTTCATTTATAACTTAAAGGCCTCTCCTCACGGACTGTGGGGGATCACGTTACCTTTAAATTATATTTATTGGATCTTTCAAGTATGTTGAACAAAATGACCATCTCAAAATGTTGATCGGAAAATATTGGGAATAAAGAGGCGTGGGAGGATCCGTTCGATTGCACCCTATCCCGATCTACTAGGACTATTATTTCGATACAATCACCCCTGGGAAGAAACAACAACAAATAAGCCTACATCCATGATCTTTCTTCAGGAAAAAATATAAAATTCCACATTTTTGTATATAGTAGCTTGAGACTTATAATAGTTTTCTCGCGTACACCGTTTTCCCTCTTTTTCGAAGATCAGGCAAATTTTTTCAGGTTCTTAACTTTTGATGGGTAAGACTAAACTTGATGAATCTTATATATTTGAAATCAGCGCATCAAAATTTCGTTTTTAGGGTTTCGATTACTCCACACCGTTTATCAAGGTGTGTTAACTTGTATTAATTTTTACCAATGGCTGATTGGTGACTCATACAAATCCAAGACACAGATACTAACAACAAACTATTAGACTGTGTTGAAATTTGAAGCAATGCCCAAACTGAATTGTTGTAGGACTTGTGAATAAAATAAAAATACACCCAACTGCAGTGTATATGCTTAAAATACACCCAACTGCAGTGCGATACACCCAACTGCACCCATAACAATACACCCAACTGCAGTGCGAATAATTTTCTGTATTTTGTGCCTAACTTTTCAAGTTGGTAAACATATAACTTTCCAGGGTGTTTTGTATAATCGACTAACCAGAATAAGGCTCTAAGGCTTTGGCTTCTTAAAAAACTCGATTTTGAAAGTATATATTTTCATGCTACAATTGTCATGTCTTTCATCACTAAAGTTTAGTGTTAATATAGAATGGATGTTTAAAAAAAATGTCTGAGTTTACAAAAACAAAAATTAGGTTGATTGATTATAAGGATGGATATGTAATTAAGATTAAATACATTAAGCTTTAGTTGACAACAGTTGGCAATAAATTATTATTGATACAGGCTTCTCAAAATGAATTTCTGCCGTTTTAATTTTTTTTAGTGATAGTTCACTAAGGAGAAACATACATCAATCATAAATCTGAGATTTTTTTTTCTGGCATGGCTATGGCGTGGCTCGTCCATAAATCTCAAGTTGGAAATGCCCTGACATCATGTCCTGAAATGAAATGACATCATTTTTATACAATCCTAAAAAGGGCTTATCCCAGATTTACCTCTCAATTACTCGGACTATCTGTCTTGGTTTTTTCTACAATTAGCCATGTCTTGATGCCTTCTGCAAAATACTTGATTTTAATTCAAAATCAACGACTTTAGATTCAAAATCTAAAGTTGGCCTTCGGTTCCTGTAGAATTTTTCCTGATAATTTGTTGACCCAAAGGCATCTCAAGTCAGGGTAGAAACGTGTCAATTCAGATAACTTTTAAAAACAAATAAATAAAATAAATTGGATGATATTATCTTCCTATGCGTCAGAAAGCAGCCATCCGTACCTTTCAGCAAAAATATATATTCAAATTCTTATTACCTTATGCTTGTTTTTTTTTTTTTGGGGGGGGGGGGGGTGGCGGTAAAACCTCAAGAAAGATGTGTTATATATTTTTATCTACAGTTCGTGTCTTGCACAGCCTACTATAAGATTCCGCTTTGGATTTACTACCACAATTAAAGAGGAGCATTAAAGAGGAGAAGATTGGTTTTTCTTTTGATGACCCTTCAGATTATGACTTTGTGAAGTGAAGAAAAAAGAAGAGAAATTGTGATGTTAGATTTATCGTGCCCAACCAAATCTAGATCTTTAACGTTAAAGTTAGCGAGTCATTTGATGATTGTTCATCTGCCCCTATTGACACTTTTTATAACAAACCCAAGTAGTATTCTTCATCGGTTTCAAACGATATTCGTCATTTTACTTAGGTAAATCATTAACACTAGAGTCAGTATTTAAAATTTGCATGCTGCAGACCTAATGAAGCCAGGGTATCTCCTACTCTTTTCCAGTATCTGGGAGACACAACATGAAGTTTCGGTTGAGTCAGCTGGCTTGCTTCGTCTGGTTGTCCCATTTTTCTTCTGAGTAAACTGCTCAAATTCAGTGTTTTTAGTATTCTGAAACAGCTGATAAAGGTATTCACTAGTGCTTCGACATTTATTAGCAAGGCATTAAGAAATTAGAGGTATGCAATCGAATGTTGGCCAAGCTATCAGCAAACAAGGTATTACAATTCCAACTTTTATGCTTTTCTTTGCAACTCCTAAAGGATTTTCTTTGCAACTCCTAAAGGATTCATGGAAACCGAAAAAGACTACTCTTTTTAACAAGATGGAACGAGCCCTACGATTCAAACATGTGGTCTTTTGAGCTTCATTGGCTGATTTTACGTTCTCTTGAAGGTTTTGAGGAGGAAAAACTGAGGTGCAACGTCGACAAAAGCGTTGCAACTGAGCTAGTCCCAATTTTAATTTGCTATTGTGACAAGATTTTGCATGACGACTCCGTTCTGTGAGACTCTTTGCTCAGCTAACTAATATTTGGCTGCTGATTGCAAACATGTGAAGAAACCCCTTTCTAGAACAACAGAAAGAATTCTAGAACAGCTGTAAAATAATACTACTGCTTTCACTATTTTTGACTAAGTTTGCTACTCCTACGGCTATTTACGCTTTGCCTGTACTTTAGGATATGAGAATACTTGTCAAAGAACGAGAGGAGAGGGGGATTTTCCATCTGAAAAATCTTGATGTGCTTGATTAGGTGAAATAATATATTAGACTTGATCAGAGTGTTTTGAAACATTCAAGTATCCTAAACTCTTGTAAGATTGTTTTTGTTGATTCCAAGAGCGCGACATTGAGATTTTTGCTTGATCTCAGGAAGACTACTTGATGTAAGAAGTTGAGCTTTCGTGCCGCAAACGGTAAAATTCTCTATTACAGAAAAGCTTCCTTGCGCTCTTTCCTAAATTTTTCTCTTCTTTTTCTCTGTCTTTGTAACGTTGTCTATAACTATCCTACCCCCGAAAGAAGCTTTTTGCGCGAAAAAGTCAATAAACTTGGATAAGAAGTTCAACAGGACAAGATTGGCTAATTGGTTTATTCCTGATTGGTGCCCTTAGAAACAGTGGTATTTGCCCTGAAAAGGGCAGATGTCTAAGGTTGGTCATTAATCTGGGAAAAGTGAGCAAATATTGTGTTTCACGTAATGAGTTTATATTTAAAATGTTGCAGCGTCATCAAAACGGATAATAAACAGTAAACAAAAATTTTCCAGGGAAAGAAAAATCGTTGCATGGACTTTATTTTGATGCCACTGGAAAGAGATGCCACTATGAAATGATGCCACTATGAAAGAGTGATATGATCTGAATATTATACAATCAAGTTAATCACATCAATAAATTTGGTGGCACCAGTTTAAGTCCTTCATCAACAGAAATAGAACGTTTCTTAGTAACGGAGTTATTTGTCTGTCTAGCTACTTTAAGTATAAAAAAGGAATATCTAATAGCAGTACCAATGGAAAGTTAAACCTTACTCAGCTAGTAAAAGAACTGTGAATAAATAGAAAGCCTCTAAACTCGTTTACAACATACAAATGTCCCTAATAAATCCAGATAAGATACCATTAAATGAACTGAAGTATCTGTTTCATTGTGCTTATTTCTCACTATTTTTCTTTCTGTTCTGTAGATTTTTGAGACAATCATACGTTCATGCTAATAGGGTTTTTTCTTTATTATAGTTCTTACGGTAAACTAGTTTTCTAAGAACCTGTGAAAAAAATGCAGATATACAAGTAATTAAGCTGGCACAAGTTGACGAAAATTATATTTCATGTAATTAATCGGACATCTAGGGTATTTCAGTATCAGCTAAACGGATAATGGTTTTGGATGCATTCAAACACAGTCATTATTTCAACACATTTTTCAATTTTTTTTTAACTAAAAATTTGTCTCAAGCGGAAAATTGAACAGGTAAGACGTTGAAAATCGAACATACACATCCGATTAAAGGATTGAAAAAACAACCAGCACTGTAAAATCATAGTCTTGAATAAATGTGAATTCTTGAATACCTTTATACCCGGATAGTTTTTATTTTTACCAACTGTATGCACTAAATTTTGCCACTGGCACTCTTGGTAGAAAAAAAAGTATTATAAGAAACCACGACTGTCACATATAGTACTGTAGGCTATCGTACAACCCAAGAGTCGGTGGAGATAGAGACTAAAGGGAGCTGAACAGGACAAATTTATTTACGAAAAGCAGCGGTAATTTGCCAATGATATTGCCAATAGACTGGAAGAAGAAAAGAGAAAAGGTGGAATTGTGTGACTTTAAGCATTTGAGAGAGCTAATATAATCTTTTCAAATAGGCTCTCCCAAATTTTCTCAAAATATGACTTCTCAAATCTGAGGCCAGTGAAATGGTCGAAGATAAAAGCTCACTTTCAAAAAGATGGGATAATTACATCACAAAGCTGATGAATAATATGATATATGATGTTGACCTGGACCTACAAGCAACTCCTTAGCAAAGTAACGATGATGCCTCCCAGGTTCCAATCTCTTTTCAATTGAAGGACATAAAACGTACTTTTTCTAGCCTTCGAATGTGACAAATTAATTTTTGGAATAAGAGAGACCAGGTTTGGGCCAACTTAGAATTGGAATCCACCATAACTCAAAAGCAGATTCGGTTTAGTTGTTCAGTCAGAAAATGGAAAATGGTCTCGGATAATTCATTCTTTTTTAAGCCATTTTGAAACATACTCAGGTTGCCTAAAAACATGCTGCCTAAATAAAGTGCGAAGGGAGCAGAATATAGGATTTCTTCTTCATTTTACCAAGAATTTCTTGTAGAAGGAGTTGTTTTAGAAACTTCAGAAGGAGCTCATTCGATTGGAAGTTGAAAATTTTAATGCCCTCCCTTTGAAGAGTCAAAGGTGATTAGAGAATACCTCCCCCTCCACCACGCCAATCAATTCCCCAGACACATCCAATCAAAATGTTGAGATTGACATTTTGGCCAAAATAGTTGAAAAGTCCAGTAACTACGTTTTTTGGGATATCCATCCCCCCTGCAGCCATCAGGGTAAGGGCTGTAAGCTATGCAATTAGCCCTATGCAATAAGCCTGTACCCATTTACAGAATGTAGAGGGGAGAGTTGAACTAAATCCAAACAAACGTACATAATGGAAGTCAAAACGGAGTAACTCAGGAATGAGTGTGTGGGGCCCGTGCCCCTTTTTTATCTGATAACTGTCCATTTTATTTTTTTTTCTTAGATTTACCCACAGTATGATTTTTAAATTTACAAATCTAATACAGTCAGTGTGGCCCTGACTGTATTAGATTAGATTATTCTATTCCCATTTGATGACGATTTATTTATTTCTGCTGTAAAAATGAAGATACCTAAGAGGGAAATATATGCGAAGCGAAATTATAAATTAAGGATTCAATTTTCGTTTAGCCACGCGTTATTTGATATCACGACAAAAGAATAGAGAAGCAAGAGGAAGAAAAGAAATGTTAAACGGGACTACAATAAAGAAGTGCTGTCGAAAATGGTGGAAACTGGAGTCCAATTCACATTTCGTGAGGATTTATTTTACGCGAGTGAAAAATTTGAGAAAAGTACAAAAGAAAAATAAATACAAAAAAGAAATGCGATTTAAAAATTCAGTCTGTGATGGAGGAAAGTAACACACAAATGGTGGGCCAGTTGTGATCTCTTTTCCGAGGATTTGCCTCAACAATCACTTCATATTTCACCGCTTACCCTTCATGGGATGTTCATTTGCTTTCATCGCTGTAGGTTAAAAGGCTCGCTCAGCCAATCTCTTTTGACTTCTGGCATCGTCACATATGCCAAAAACCCGATTCTTTGCTGCTATTAAAGGTAAATTTTGTGGGAACGAGAAAATTCTTGTGGAGCAAACCCCTGTTTAAGGTTGACCAAAACCTAAAAGATTACTAACCCTTTTGGATGTAGTGTAGGTTGGGAGATTTAATTTACGTAGGTTGAGGGATACTTTATGTAGTGGGTTGGGGGATTTGATTTCAGTCTGGCAAAGCCAGAAGATTCCTTGATATGACTGGCACGAGTATTTTCTGCTAACAATTTGGAATTCAATTTTTTTCAAAATCTCAAACCTCATGCTGATTTTCATACAATCTAGACCCTTGTTGTTCTGCAGTGGAGACATGTTGGATAGCAACAGATCTGGAGTCAAACTGCAGAAGCAGCAGCCCAGAAATCGTTCAGAGATTAAAGACAGAAGGGTCATAGAGATTGTGAAGTCGACGTTTAATATTTTATATTGTTGAAGGTGGACCTGCGTGGCACATGGGTGACCATTTATATTATGGGAAAGGTGTTGGAGCCCTTGCCCCTTTTTTTTATCAGATAAATGTCCCCATTTGCTTAGATTTACCTACAGTATAATTTAATTTACGAGTTAAACTCTCATTGTCAAGGCCACGGTTTCGTAAAAATGAAGACAGTGATTTGATAGTCTATTTTTATCTGGCAGACCTTTGCCACTGATGGCCAATTTACGCGAAAAGTAAGTTCGATTTTGAGATTTCATACATTTGAATGGCTCCCGTTCAAACTGAAGAATGCCAAAGGCAATCTCTCTTTTTATGCGTACAGATATTTCTTAGTTACCTGGCATTTAGTATTCAGACATTGATGTTGAAGTTGAGATGGGTAAATGAAAATTATTGATTTCTACGACAGTATCGGATTATTTTTCCCCGAACCCTGGTGGGGTTAGGAAAAGAGTATTGAGAATTACTGTCATTGTAATATCAACAGAAGGAACTGTCCCCTTCCAAGAATATATTGATCAGTGATGGAACAGGTTGTGGCAACTTGGGCCAAATAGCTTGGCCATAGGTACTACACTTTTCTTACCCCCACTGTTTGTAATATCAGTGTGGAAGAGATGATAGAACCCTTGGGACCACTCGATCGTGTTACTATACTCCAGAGGAAAACCTGTAGTGGCGTTAGTGGCATTGTGCCACTTACACGGGTACCGCCAGAAGTTACAAACTGACTGCATAAATTTGGAACTTTCAGGAAATGGTAAGGGGGTTGATCAATCTACCAAAAAAACAATATTGGTACATTACTACTACTACTGCAACCACTAAAACTAGTATCGTTACTACAACTACAGTAACGGCTTCTGTAGCGAGTACTACCAAGGCTGAGGATATTGAAGTGAAAATCTTAGGAAAAGTTGAGGGGAATTTGAAGTAAAACATAACGTACTATGTGCAAACAGACAGTCAAAAGGGCGTTTCAGCAATATCTTTGGAAAGACTTACTGTATCAAGCGTAAATTTCCAGGGGATTTACAACTGGCCAAAAGAGAGCACGTGCATATTACTACTGCTACTACTGCTCCTACTACTACCACTATTACTATGATACTAGTACTATTAAGACCAAGGGTATTAAAATGAACATTTGAGAGAATATAGAGGGAAAATTTGAATTAGATCAAAAGACACTATCTGTATTCGTCTCTCCATATGCGTGACTATAAAATAGTCACGCGTAATCATGGTCCTAACGCATCTTTTCTTTATGAATGCCAGCTTTTTATATAAGAATCGGATGCTGTTCTAATTTTCAATAACTGTTTTCTAGGAATCATGATTGCAGAAGATTTCAATCAATTCCCATGGAGATTCCTTCCATTAACCTACAAATAGTTTTCTGAGGAAACTTCCTTTCTACATGAAAATTGATGATACTCTCTCTCGGAATCTTATACAATAGGTTAGAAATTGTCCATTACCTTGAGAATTTAGCGAATAAAAAAAATATGCAACTGCATGTGTAAGGACACTGAAAGAATGGCCACAATGCAACCCGGGTTCTGAAATAGTCTTGGGTATAGAATTTAGCCAGCCTAATTTCTACTGACACTTTTAATCAAAATATTTGCATTGTTTAGCACGAATTTGACTTGTGGCTAGGAATCCGCATCGAATTTCCTCTAATTTACAATGGCGGAAAATCGCTGACGCATTTCGGAGGGTTTTCATTTTTATTCTTCCTTGCCTTAAGCCCTGAAAAAAATCAGTTCTCCCTCATCATGCTTTTGGAAATAGCCAAAGTTCCTTACCAAGAAAAGCCCTTTATAATAGTTTTGTGTGAACTAATCTGTGTTATCTGACCACCAAGTCTCCTGTGGAGCTGATTTTCATCTTTTACTTCCTTCTGTTTTTTTTTTCAAGAAGAAATGATGCTGAAAGTTTCTCAAACCTGCTTTGAGTTCAAAGCATATAGACTTGAGATTAACTGTGCCCTTTATTAAAGTTTATCGAACGTTTCTACTATTGAATTGTTACTTGATTTCATTTTGTAATTAGAATTTAAAATTAAATTAAACAACCTTGAAACTCAAAGCCGTCCGAGAGCTTAAACCTATTATCTATTCAAGCTATAAAATTATGTAACTAAATAATTTGGATAAATGACTACCAGAGTGGGCACTACCGTCCCCCGGTCGATACTGGATTGATTGAATGGGCCGATGATAGCCAGAGGTACATCAAATTCAGTGAAACAAATTTCACTTATTGTACATATTTATGTTACCGTGAATGTCCAAAATCTGGTTAACATCGATATTCACCCGTGAATGTTCGAAATTTCTTTTTCTCTGCTTTGATTCAATTAGCTTTGCGAGTAGGGCCGTATCCAGGAAGGACATTTTTTAGGGGAGGGGGAGGGGGTTTACTAAAGATTTTTTTCGGGGGGGGGGAGGTGGCTTACAAAAAAAAGTTTAAAAAACGCATCAAGAATTTCTTAATATTCATTTTTGTTACGTTTTTTTACAATTGAAAATTCAGTGATGGCTTTTCTCTTCTAAAAGGAGGTGAAGAATGCCAATTTTATCTAACTAGTTCGCCCGTACCTCTCCTTCTTTACGTCCATATTTACGAATGCCCCTTCATTTTTTCTAGAGTTAATGTATTTTTAGAGTTCTGAATAATTTGGAACCCCTTCCCCCCTCCCGTCACCAAATAAATTCCTGCTGTCGCTCGCTCTATTATAAACTTATTCTGACTTTTCTTAAGTTAATGCACCCATTGTATCGTTGCGATTTTATTAAATTTCTGGCAGTAGACGAGATCCATCGTTCTCAATAAAATCATTTTGAATTTCTGAACTTTATTTACATTATCTTTCTATCCTGAGTCCATTAAACCTTTTCATAAGTTCAAATATCTATGGTTTTAATTTACAGGTTTCTTTTTATATTTTACAAAAAAGGTCGAAACAGGAATACATACATCTTTCTCTTTGATTTTTAATGTAATTTTAAAAGAATTATTTTTTGGAGCCACTGGGTAATATTTTTTCTGGAAAAGGAGAGAAGGGGTAGATAAGTTTTGGAGTCACTGGTTTTAATTGAGGACTTCATGCAGTCTGGAAAAAACGGTATATTTGTTGACGATTACCCCTTTTTTTAGTAAATATTACTTTTAGAAATTACTTTCAACAGCATCAAATCAACTAAGTAATGCCTGTTCGCGAAATTGAATCAACTTAATAAAAAAAAAGTAATTCACTTCTTATAGTCTGGTGACACATCATAAAGATTGTTTTATAGCTAAAGTTCCCTATTGTTTCACCAGATAACTACTATAAATAAATACAATTTTTAATGTAAAACACAAAATAAAATATAAATATATAACGAATTTGAGTTTTGAGCTATGCTCGATTAAAGGATTTGTTTATCAGTCCCGCCCTTTTGCATGCAATTTTCGTTTTACTATTATTTTATATTTTATTATTATATGAAAATCTTTAACCTTGTTATAGCCCAGTGGTATGATCCTTTGCTGGGCAATATTGGTCCCAGGGTTCGATCTTCATTGCAACAAGGATGAATTTCAAGCTTGTGACTGGTCCCTGTGAAAGACACCCAGCAACTGAAACGTCGATTTGACACCTTATGAGCTAGCAATGGTACTGGAGGATCCTTATACTTATCCTTATGGAAATCATTCCCTAAAACTATTTTCTGCTTCAAATTCTTCCAAACAGCTAGTCTTCACGAGACTTGAACTCCAGTGGGAAATTCAGAATCGGTAACAAAATAAGTTCAAAGACAATACTACCTATTAATTAAATAGAAAAAACAAGTTTTTTAACTTAAAGTAAGGAGCGACCTTAAAACTTAAAACGAACAGAAATTATTCCGTATGTGATAGGGGCTGTCCCCTCCTCAACGCCTTGCTCTTCACGCTAAAGTTTTTTATTGTTTAAAAAAAAATTCATGAGAAAGTCAAACTTTAGCGTAAAGAGCGAGGCGTTGAGGAGGGGACAGCCCCTATCAAATACGGAATAATTTCTGTTCGTTTTGACTTTTAGCGTCGCTCCTTACTTTCAGTTAAAAAAAACTTGTTTTTTTTTATTTAATCTTTGAACCTTTTTGAATGAATGCCAGTTTTAATTTTGGTACATGAATATCAACACCAAATTTGCATATTAATTTTAACTTTATTTGGTTAAATGGCTTTCTCGAACGATGTTTAATTTTATTTACGAACGTTTTTATTAGCAATAAATATATGTAACTTATGAATTAACTTACGTTACGAATTTCTATATTCATATATTTTTAATACGTATATTAGGGGGTTCACCCCCTAGTCAATACCTCACTCTTTACGCTAAAGTTCGAATTTCGTTCCAATTCTTTAAAAATGACCCCTTAATCACAAAGGCCATTAATTAGAATAAATAGTTCTTATGAAAGTACTAAAAAATCTTTTGCTTAAAGAGCGAGGTATTGACTAGGGGGCGAGCCCAATCATATACGTAATATTTTCTGTTCGTTTTAAGTTTTGATGTTGCTCCTTACTTTCAGTTGAAAAACTTGTTCTTGTTATTTAATTTCGGATCTTTTTTTAATAATGCTGGGAAATCTGGTGCTGCCTTCATAGTAATGTCCCTTCCCATATGAAAACTTCCTCCATGTAAAGATCCTCCCACATAATCCCTACCCCATCCCCCCACTATCAGAAAAAATCCCCCTGAAAAAGTTGGTATACTTCCCAATAACCAATTCCATATATTAACATTGGGTAGAGTTCATAATTTTCAGTCCTCCCCCGGGGACTTTGGGGGATTAATTCATCCTAAAAGACATAGTTATCATATTTTCGATCATTCTGAAAAAAATTGCTATCTCAAAATTTTGATCGGTTGACTTTGGGAAAAAAATCAGCGTGGGAGGGGGCCTAGGCACCCTCCAATTTTTTTGGTCACTTAAAAAGGGCACTAGAACTTTTAATTTCCGTTTCAATGAGCCCTCCCACGATATTCTAGGATAACTGGGTCGATACGATAGGCCCTGGGGAAAAAAAACAACAAAAAACAAAAAAAACACGCATCCGTGATCTTTCTTCTGGCAAAAAATACAAAATTCCTCATTTTTGCAGATAAGGTTCTGTGTTACGCTGAATCTGATGGCGTGATTTTCATTAGGGTTCTATAGCTTTTACGGGGCCTTTCCCCCTTTTTTGGAAAATCAGCCAACTTTTCTCAGGCGCTTAACTTTTGATGGGTATGATTAAACTTGATAATAATAATTTTATTATAAGCCAAAAAACAGGCCATACAGAACAGTATTCTTAATCACACTCCACAAGAAAAATAACATAAATATCAAGTTTCACTCATTGATGTCAACGCTTCATTTACATATTTACATAACTGCCTGATTGACCTTTTTACAGTCGTTTTAAGGATCCCCGGGAACTCCAACTTAACACCCTCAAAATACTTTTCCCTTAATAGAGAAAGTTGCTGGCACTCGGTGAGAATATGGGCGACATCCTCAATACCTAGGTTACATCTGGGGCAAGAGTAGGCCTAATCCGCATTTGCATCTGGGGCCACCCTATTTCTTTCAAATACTCTTTTTCTATTTTTTAGTGGCAGGCAATTCACTCGGATCTGAAACCAAGTCCTCAATGTCTCCCCCGGTAATCCTAGTTTAAAATAATATTCGAATCCAAATATCTCTTTTACATGGGAATAAAACTTCAATGTTTCATATGTTTTAAGTGCGTGGGTCCACTTTTGGATTTCGTGGTATTTTATTCTTTCTACAATCATAGCAAAAAACGACTCACCCTGATCTAAGGGACCTAGCCCCTCATTCCAAATATATGATAATCCTAATCCATCTAAAACATTTTTTATTTGATACGGCCACGATCTTTTACGTTTCGACCGTAGCATCTCCACATAAGCTGCTTTTGCTAACCTATCTTCTGACAGACTTAGAACCTTTAGCCAGTACCGGATCATCTGTGCTGATCTACTCATTCTCAGCGAAAATATACCTAGGTCACCTTTTATAGCCTGATTGTGGGTCGTTACATGAAGACCAATTAATCTCTTAAAGTGTTGCAGCTGAATTGATTCCAGTTGTGGTGCCGGGTCATGCCCCAAGAGTTCAGCTCCGTAATGGATAGTAGGCAAAACATTAGACTTAAAAAAATATTTATGCATTTTTAGATCTTTTATACTTGAAAGCCTTGAATTACGTAAAATGGCAGCTGAAACTGCTTTCCCTCTCTTAATCATCTCTTTTACATGCTCTTTCCATCCTCCTTTTGCTGAAATTGTTACTCCCAAATATTTAAAATTTTCGCTCTCTTTTACTTTTTCACCTTTATAATAAAATTCTACTTTTTGATCATCATTCTTCACACGAATTCCTCTAAAAACCACAATCTCAGTCTTTTTGATATTCAACACTAGTTTGTTTCTATCTAAATATTTTTCTAATATACTCAATAAGATTTGGAGCTCCTCTGGTGACTTGCCTATCAACACCGCATCATCAGCAAAAATCAACAGAGATAACTTCAGGTTCCCTAGTGACACCGTAGGGGCCCATACCTTTTTAAAATGGTCAACAATATCATTTATATACAACGTGAACAACCTAGGCGAAATACTACTACCCTGTTTTACTCCTTTTCTAATTTCAAACGGTGACGATAATCCCTTCCCTAAAACTTTAACTATACCAAATGTGTTTCTATACATATCAGCTAGTATCCTAGCGAAAAGTCTTGGTAAGCCTACCTTTAACAGTTCTAAGCACAGGAAAATCCTATCAATACTGTCGAAGGCCTTTTCTAGATCTAAAAATGCAACTCACAACCTATTCTTCCCTTTTGCATATTTCTCTACAAGCGCCTGTAGGACTAAGACCCTACCAATAGCATTATATCCATCCCGAAATCCTGCCTGCTCCTCCTTCAAAATCCTATATTTTTCTAATAGTACAGTCAATCTAGCGTCAAATAGGACTCGACCGCAAACAAATTGCAACAGAAATGATTTTTACACCATCTTGTAGAGAAAAAAAAACTGTACAACATATCACAAGTTGAGAAACCCAGCGGGGTGCAAAATCCGGAAATTTTCCGTTATCCTAGAGCTTAGCATTTACTTCATGGGAGACATGTTTCTGAACTAGTTTTGTGTGCTGAATTCAAATATCACATCAGATTTAAGTTATGTCCAACCGTTAGTGTTTCACACTCATCAACAAACAAGAAATTCGTATTTCGTGGCCATATTTCCCTTTTTTCGTCCTTTGGGGCGAATGAAGTCAGGAATAACGTCGCCCTATCGACTGAATACTATATTTTTGGAAAGTTCCGTACATTCTAAGATTGTCGTCATTATGGTTTAACAGCATATACGGCCATCTAGCGGAAAATTTCGTAGCGTATTTCGCTAAGGTCGGTGTTGGAACCCTTGGTCCCAGTTTTGTCAGATAAATGTCCCTCCCAGATTCATTTCTTTGGGCCCCTTCATTATTTTCCTTCTTTAAGTAATAAATGTTAATTTTAGCGTCTGTAATATTTCTCCCGATGATTGATCTGTCTGCCAGTGATGACACCTGTGTGTACTCTACCTTGATGTTCATCGCAGACCAAGCTAAACGCCATGGATTCGCCCCAGTCGTGACCTTCGATCAGCCATTGTGGTGGAAAGCTATAAAAATGGTTAAGGCTTCTGAACCAGGAAGTGAGCTCTCAGCTGTAGTTCTGAAACTCGGTGGGTTTCACACAACCATGAGCTTTATTGGATGCATAGGATACACAATGGAAGGATCCGGTCTCCGCGAAGTCCTGGAACTTGCATATGCCCCAAACACAGTTCCCCATCTCCTAAGTGGAAAGGCTATTTCACGAGCTGTTCGAGGTCTCTTACTAGTTGATAGTGCTCTACATGCCGTGCTGCTCTCCGAGTTATTTGACGATGATCCCTGTTCAGAACCTGAAACAAAGTTAGGCCCCAAAGAAGTTGCAGACCTTAAAACACTATACAGCAAGCTAATGAATGGAGAGGCAACAATGACGGAGGTTGAAGAAAATCCTGCACTCAAGCGGATCAAAAGTTTTGTCAACCAGAAGATACTTTATCCGTATCAGCACAGAACTTCAAAGCTGTGGTTTCAGCTTATGAATATGGTTGGGATACTTCGTTCTTTCATCAAAGCTGAGCGGATTGGGCGTTAGGACTTACACCTAAAGTCTGTGTCTGAAATGCTACCTTTTCTTGCGTCCTGTGGTCACAACAACTATGCCAAATCGTGCCGAATATACCTTCAGAAGATGGTGAAGCTTGAAGAAACCCATCCTACTGTTCATAGTTCATTCCAACAAGGAATGCACGTCGTCAGACGATCTGATCGCTTCTGGGCTGGCTTGTCGACGGATCTAGTTATTGAACAAGAGCTTATGCGCTCGTTGAAAACAGCAGGCGGACTGACTAGGGGTACGGGCATGACCGAAACCCAGAGGTCGCTGTGGGTTTTAGCACGCCCAACCTGCTCTGCTGTTAACCTCCTAATGGAAGATCTGACGCAAATTCTCTATGGGACAAGCAAGCAGCACAAGGAGAACGCAGGCCCCAGACAAGAACAAAACTTCAAGGATACGCAGGCGATGGTCACGTACTTTGAAAATGGCTCACCATTCGGAGGGGATACCCAGCTTAGAAGCATTGCTACCAGTTTGACTGCATATCAATCTGCAAACGTTGACTGTGTGAAGGCTGTCGGGCTAAAAATCCTTGATGCTATGACTGTAAATGTGGCGACGGATTTTGTCTTCCTAAGAAAGTAACCGGCAGTCAAGATAACACCAAAGAAAACAGGTGGTGGATATTGAAAGCGACTGGATCCAGCTTTGCTATTCCAACGCTTCATTGCGTTAGCCAAAAGGACAAGACTTCCTGAATCAGAGTGCTTCCGGTATGAACTTTGTTCGTATCCTGCTGCTCTGTTTGACAGCTCATTTATGCCGAGAGTGCCGAACAAGGCCGAATTCGCCAAGGCCATTTTACTTGCACGCGAACTCGAAGAAATTCCGTGTGTGCTGAACGACGGGACACACTATGTACTTGACGGCGGATCTCTATTGCACCGAGTCCCATGGATAAAAAATGACACGTATGCGAGTATCATACAGAGCTACTCTCTGTATATTTCGCGGAAGTACCCTGGCGCAACTGTTGTTTTCGATGGGTATGATAGTGGACCTTCCACCAAAGATATGGCCCATTCGTATCGTAATCGAACGATTGGTCGCGAGGTTTTCTTCACGAATGACATGCGTCTGAAAGTTAAGAAAGAAGAATTTGTCGGGAACAAGAAAAACAAGTCAAGATTCATTAGTGCGCTTGCAGTTCATCTCCGGCAAAAGGCTATTTTGTAGTCCAAGCCCCCAGTGATGCAGACGTGCCTATTGTAAAAGCTGCTTTCGAATCAGCTAAACAGAAGGTAACTGCCGTTATTGGAGAAGATACGGATGTTCTGGTCCTTCTCTGCTACCACTGTGATGTCTCCACTAACAAGGTGTACTTCGCCCCAGAGCCAAAGAAAAATAAAGAGCGAAGGTGCTGGGATGTTCATGAAATGAAAAAAAGATTAGGACAAGAAGTATGTGGTCTGATCCTCTTTGTCCATGCATTCCTTGGGTGTGATTCTACATCACGTGTCCACAACATCGGAAAATGTCTTACCCTGTAAAAAGTGATAGAAGACGAAAGTTTTCGAGCATCTGCCAAGGTCTTTATGAAGAAGGCAGCAACAAAAATCGAAGTCAAGGAAGCCGGAGAAGACGCACTTCTTATAATATATGGTGGAAAGAAGGGGGAAATCTGAACGAGCTTCGAAAGCAGCTCTTCGAAAGAAAGCTCGTCACAGCAACGGCTTTTGTTCACCCAGAGCAGCTACCTCCCACATCCAACTCTGCAGCATTTCACAGCTATAGAGTTTAGTTTCAGGTACACGCCTGGAATGACGACGGTAATCTAGAATTGGACCCTCAAGAGTGGGGCTGGAAGGACCGAAATGGTACATTGTACCCTGTGATGTCGGACCTACCCCCAGCACCTCCCCAACTTCTTAAGATTGTTAAGTGTTCCTGCCGTTCAAACTGCACCTCTGCTCGGTGCACTTGTGTCAGAAACGGCATGTCTTGCACTCTCGCGTGCAAAACTTGTCAGGGAGCAGAATGTGATAATTCTCCCAAATCAGAAGATCTCATCGACGATCTTGACGACGAAGTTTCAAACTACACTGCCAGTGATTAATGTCGCAAGTCATTTGAAAAGTTGCCTGCCTTTTACCAATGTGATTTTTGTTGCCTATGATTTTAGTCAGTTAATACATTAAGAGATGATTGATTATTTTGAAGAAACCTTTTGGTGATGAATGTGAAACACTGTCGGTTGAAAATATCCTTGATCTGATGTGATATTCGAGTTCATCGCATAAAACTACTCAAGAAATGTGGTCGAACGACAATGTTATAATAGAATCGCGAACTTCGTGAATGGTGATGAATGTGAAACACTTCTGGTTCACCGTATCTTAAATCTGATGTAATATTCGAGTTCAGCACATAAAACTACATCAGAAATATGTTTCCCATGAAGTAAACTCTAAGCCTTGAGAAAATCAAAAATTTAGGCTTAAAAACGAAAAATAAAACACAAAACGCTAAAAAACACTAATTTTGCACCCTGCTAGGTTTCTCAACTTTTGATATGTTATATAGTTTTTTTTCTCTACAAGATGGTGTAAAAATCATTTCTGTTGCAATTTGTTTGCGGTCAAACCTTATATTGACTGTACTATAACCAATGAGCTAATCTAGCATCTATATTCTTTCTAATATTTTGCTAAGACTAGGTACTAAAGATATCGGTCGATAATTACTGTGATCCGCTGGGTCTCCCTTTTTGAATAGCGGCAAAATCAAGCTTGATGAAGCTTATATGTTTCAATCAGCATCAAAATCTGATTCTTGTGATCTATCTATTGGTATCAAAATCCCATTTTTTAGAGTTTCGGTTACTATTGAGCCGGGTCGCTCCTTACAGTTCGTTACCACGAACTGTTTGATTACGGACAGGCAACAAACAGAACATGTATTATGACATGTATATGACAATTTCATGTCTTTATTTTTCATTTATAAAATGAAAATTCAAAATTTTATAGCATCATGTCTTAATAACAGGCTACAGCATAATATCTATAATATTATCATAACCAGTCATCATTTTCTTGTCATGCATTTTTTTCCCAAGATCTATTTG
This sequence comes from Artemia sp. Qi Xiang Cuo, assembly GCF_049724085.1. Taxonomy (NCBI): domain Eukaryota; kingdom Metazoa; phylum Arthropoda; class Branchiopoda; order Anostraca; family Artemiidae; genus Artemia; species Artemia sp. Qi Xiang Cuo. The sequence continues at coordinate 10,948,275 of NC_142802.1, read as the reverse complement.
TCCACGTCAATTTTCCAAATAGCCGGTGCTAGTGAGACTTGGCTTCTGTGCAAAAATCAGAATCAGAAAAAAATTAAAACAAAATTAAAAGACCTAACTGCCGTTCCATCATAGAATCTTGGTAAATTCAGAAAAATGTTAGGATGAGGGAAAAGTGTTTTTTAATGTTCTTTGAATAGAAATACAAAAAAAAAATTAATTAGAGGGGGGCAATTTTGTTCGGCTTTCCAATTTATCTTTTTAAGAAAAATTCTAGAAAGGTATTTGAAACACTCTTTCGGAGTTAAAAATTACAGGGTGAAATATCCCCCCCCCCACCCCCCCCCCCTTTAATAAAATAATGACCCTCATAAGGATACTGTATCATTTCTTAAAAAGAAAGTGCATCATTCAACTTCATAACTGACACATTTAAAAAAAAATGCAGTGGTACATTCAATAGCCACCATAGCCCCCTTAATTCTGGATGATCTTTAAGACACTGACTTTACTCTATCTATTAACCTACATAAACATTGGGGACTCATTTTGTTTTCTTAGCTGGAAAATCCATCAATTTGTTAATCTTCGATTCGGTCTCCATTCGTTTGAGAAATTCAATTATGCTTATTGAAAGTGAAGCATAGGGGATTATGGTTTCCAATAACGAGCTTTCTCTAGACCAAATATCTATGTTTATATTCAAATATGTTAAATATGATCTCTTCTTGAAGGCACTGGCTTTTCATTTAATATATACTTAAAGCCTATATCAGTTTATTTTCTTGCTAAACTAAGAAATATTCGGCACAGGCTTAATGCTTTCTCTTGCAATAAATAATACTATTTGCACTTTTACTGAAAAGTAAAATTGCAAATAGTATTAGCATAATTTGCCTTTTCTGAAAAAATATAAATGTCTTTACTTTTATAACTTTAATAAATCAAATAGTATTAACATTTCGATTACTAAATATCATGTATATTAAACTGACAACGCAAATTCACTTGTATTTTTTTCAGTAAAGTGCAAATTATGTTCTGGCCTTGGGAAGGCATAGAAGTTTTGAGCCCTATTCATGTTAATTTCTGCTGGTTTTATTTGACTGGGTTATTTATTGTAATTTCTGTTCGTTTTGGGTTTCATTTATTGATCGATGCTGATCTGTGGTTGTTTCGCGCTTGGTAGATTATTTGATTCTATTTTTGCTCATTTTTGGTTTAATGAAGTGGTTTACTTTTCTTTGAAAAACTTATTTTGTGAAAAAGTTTTTTTAAAATTAATTTCTGTTCGTTTTATATTGACATAGTCTTTTTAGGGAAAAAGAAAATAATACTTCAAATCTTTTCGTTTTTTTAAGACTTTAAAAATTGGCCTGCTATTTGTATGCTGGAGAAAATTTTCAGCAATTTTTAAAGACATAAACCCTTATAAAAACCTAGACACAAATAGAAGTGCTTAATTTAGTTTCATACCTCCTCTAGTTGACCTGAAATAGAAAGCTTGATACCATTCGCAAAAAATCTGTTTACTTTCTTTGATAGCTTGGATACACTTACGCTATTTTGGGATACTGCTGAGATGCCTAATTGGAATTAGCATTAACACCATGCATTTTGATTTAATCTTGAGGCAACATTTAGTTTTTAAAATTATTGGGAAATTGGGTGGGTGGGCTTGGGAAAGGGATTAGTTGCCCTCCAATCACTTTCGACTGTTAAAAAGGGCATTAGCTTTTCTATTTTCAATCGAATGAGCCCTTTTCGAAGTTCCTACGACAACTCCTTCGATACGAAGTGCCCTGGTCTAAACAAAAACAAAAAAATAATACATTGTACCCACATCGATCTTTATTTTAAAAATATCAAACCTTCCAGTCACTTTCGACCATTAAAAAGGACATTACCCCTTCAAATTTCCAATCGAATGAGCCCTTTTTGAGTTTCTACGACAACACTTTCTATAAACACCTTATATGCCCACAGGGCATAAATTACAACCCTTGCCCTGAGGGCTATGAGGGGGGTTGTCATCCTCAAAGACCTAATTTCCAGAACTATCAACTACGTTAAACAAAATGGCAATCTCAAAATTTTGATTGGATGTTTTCGGGGAAATGATGGGCTTGAGAGGGGCATTAGCTTCTCTCCAATCACTTTCAACTATTAAAACGCACTAGCCCTTTGAATTTCCAATCGGATGAGCCCTTTTGAAGTTTCTACGACAACAATTTCAATAAAAACTTTATATGCTCCCTGGGCATAATTTACAGCCCTTGCCCTAAGGGCTGGAGGGAGGGGTTGTCATCCTCAAAGACCTAATTTCCAGAACTTTCAACTACGTTGAAGAAAACTTCTATCTCAAAATTTTAATTAGATGTGTTATGGGAAATGGTAGGCGTGAGAGGGGGTTTGGTTGCTCTCCAATCCCTTCCAACTATGAAAAAGGGCAGTAGCCCTTTCAATTTCCAGTCGAATGAGCCGTTTTTGAGGTTTCTACGACAACACTTTCTATAAAGACCTTTATGCCCCGGGGCATAACTAACAACCCTTGCCCGTAGGGCTGTGAGGGGGTTGTCATCCTCCAAGACATTATTTTCGGACCTGTCAACTACGTTGAACAAAATGGTTATCTCAAAATTTTAATTGGATAAATTTGGTGAAATGGTGGGCTTGAGAGGGGGGTTACTTGCCCTCCAATCACTTTCGATTATTAAAAAGGGCACTAGCCGTTTCAATTTCCAATCGAATGATTCCTTTTTTATTTTTCTAAGACAACACTTTCTATAAAAAAAACCCTTATATGACCCCAGGGCATAACATACAACCCTTGCCCTGAGGGCTTTGGGGGAGTTTCATCCTTGAAAACATAATTTCCGGACTTTCTAATTACGTCGAACAAAATGGCTATCTCAAAATTTTGATTGCGTGTGTTTGATGAAATGGTGAGTGCGAGATGGGTGTTAGTTATCCTCCAATCACTTTCGACAATTAAAAAGAGTCGAGCCCTTCTAATTTTCAATCGTATGAGCCCTTTTTGAAGTTTCTACAACATCACTATCATTAAAAACCTTATATAACCCCAGGGCATAACTTAAAACCCTTGCCGCAAGGGCTCTGATGGGTTATCATCCTCAAAAACCTAATTATTAAGACTTTTAACTACGTTGAACAAAAAGTTTATCTAAAATCTTGAGTGGATGTGTTCGGGGAAAAGGTGGGAGTAAGAGGGGGGTTAGTTGCCCTCAAGTCACTTTCGACCTTAAAAATGGCACTAGCCCTTTGAATTTCCAATCGAATGAGCCCTTTTTCAAGTTTCTATGACAAAGCTTTTTATAAAAACCTTGTATGCCCTTAGGGCATAACTTAAAATCCTTGCCCTGAGGGCAGTTGGGGAGTGTCCTCCTCAAAGATATAATTTCCGGACCTTTCAACTACTTTGAACAAAATGGCTATCTCAAAATTTTGATTGGATGTGTTTGGATAAATGGTGGGCGTGAAAGGGGTGTTAGTTGCCTTCCAATCAAAAGCTAATGAAGATTTGCTAGATGTTTTCCGGGGAAATTGCTTAAGGATTGTTTTGGGTACCCAGCTGACTGACCGTATTTCAAATAATAGACTATACGAAAAATATGGTTCAATACCGCTCTCTAGGGCTATATTGAAAGAAAGGTTGAGGTTGCCAGGGCACGTTGTGTGGATGAAGGATGAGAGATGTCCGAAGATTATTCTTTTCAGCCAACCGTCTAGGGCTAAACAGAAAGCAGGTCGTCCTCGTCTGGGGTGGGAGGACGTCATAAAGAAAGATTTAAAGGAAATGGGAACTTCGTGGGTGGGTGTGAAAATGGAGGCTTTGAATAGATTAAGATGTATTAGGAGCGTGCGTAGCTGTGATGACCTCAGGCGGCTTGGTGCTGTGGTGAGTTTTTAGTAATAGTAGTAGTATTACTACCTTTCTATAAAAACCTTTTATGCCCCCAGGGCATAACTTACAACCCTTGCCCTGAGGGCTGTGAGCGAGTGTCCTCCTCAAAAACATAATTTCTCTCTGGAAATCAATTACGCTGAACAAAATGGCTATATTAAAATTTTGATTGGATGTGTTTGGGAAATGTGTGCGTGGAAGAGGTATTAGTTGCCTTCCAATCACTTTCGACCATTAAAAAGGGCACTAGGCGTTCTAATTTCCAATCGCGTGAGCCCTTTTTCAAGTTTCTACGAACAACCCTTCGATACAAAGTGCCCTGGTCTAAATAAAAAAAAACATTGTTTCAACATCGTTCTTTACTTAGGCAGCGCTATTGCGCTGCCTATGATAGCCATCGTCAGTTGGGATTCTTATCTACTCATAATCTGGATTTTCATCAAGCGAGTTCTATTCATGGTAAGCCTTTTGGGGGTTTTGTGCTTCTGCTAAGAAAAGAGATATCTGGTAATCTAACTTCAAAGTCAGAAAAATATCTTGCAGTTAGAGTGGGGAATGCGGTCATGTTCTATTTTCAGATCAAATGGAGTGTTTTTATACCTGAAAAAAAAACATGTCTCTTGCTTATAGAAATATTGACAAGCTAGTATTTACAATTAGGTTTAACACCTGAATTTCCTGAATAAGACCTTAGTTTGGTGAATTCAATTGTCAGTTGTCTGGCCCCAAAAATTTGTATTTCAAACTGTGTTCCAAGCTTGCCCAAGTCAGACTTGTGTCTGGAACGATCAAGACCACGTATTTCCGGCAATGTGGTGCCATGTTTGAGTCGGACTAATTCTATTTTTATCCTACGACTAAATTTGCGTCTACTGCATTAGTCCTTCTTCATTGTTCTCACTCTAACTAAATACAGATTTGTGATTCTTTTCAAATTGACTGCTTGTTGCAATCATCATTCATGTGCTATCCACCAAAACAGTCCAACAGTCTCAAATCCGGAGTTACAAGTTTACACTCACACCAGAGTACTTGGATTTACGTTCTATTATACCGAACGTTTAAGTTCTGTATTCACTTCTTGACAAGCATGATGTAATTATAGAATTAGGAAAATACTTTCCTATTTCCTTTACTCTGAAATGGTACATGTAGCCAAGGCCGTACCCAGGATTTGTTTTGGAGGGGGTTTTACTAAAAAAAAAATTCGGGGGGTGGGGGGGCGTTACACAAAAAACTAATAAAAGCATACAAAATTTGATTATATCCCTTTTTGTTGCGTTTTTACGAGTCATACAAACATTTCGGGGAAGGGAGGGGTGTTCAAATACCCCTAACCACCCCCCTCTGAGTACGGCCTTGCATGTAGCCTTTAAAGCCAATAAATACAGAACTTCTTGATGTATATGATTTGGCAAAATTTCGACTACAGTTACGGGTCGACTGCAACTAGTTTTCTAAGGCTCGTAGCTTTTGATAGGTAACACCGAACTTAATGAATGTTTTATATTTGGAATCAGCATAAAAAGTCTATCCTTTCGATCTATCTATTGCTATTAAAAATCCGAGTCACTCCTTTTCTATAGTTTATTATCACGAACTGTTTGAAAACCACCCAATAAATTCAAATGTCTGAGAACTCAGTAACTGAAATGTAATTCCTATATACAAAAAGATACCAATTCCGCTTATAATCTTTGTGAGAATATCCTTACCTTTAAACGATGAATGAATGAATAAACTATCAGCAAAGCAGCTGTTCTGAATTCAGAACTAATAACTAAAAGCTTTATTTCATAAAAAAAGCTAGTAATAGTAAACAATATAATCATGAGCAATAATACACACATCATGAATTATAAAACACTTGTTAGATATACAAAAAAGGGATCAACCTTTTAAAAACTTCTTTCTTTAAAGCAAAATAAATAAAAGTAACTTTTCCATTTGATAAATGTGATTTAAAACCAAATAAGAATGTCTCTGCAACGAGTCAAAAAGGGAGAAGGAAAAATGGAATGAAACTGTATTTACTGTCATCAAGTCCTTTATCGTTCGCTTAACAATAATATTAAAGATATAACAGTAACCTGAAAGATAACTATGTCACTGTAGCTGGTCGTTCCACTTTGCATCGCTGCCGGCTTTTCGCCTGAAAAGAGAAAAAAGATAAAAAAGAGAAAAAAGAGAAAAGAGAAAAAAAGATAAGAGGAGGTGGAGAAAGAACTGAAAAAGAAGAAAGAGAGAAGTAAAGTGAAGCTAATTTGATTCATTAATATTACTCTGTTAAAGAATCTAGATATGGCTTCAGAGCCCTGCTGTACAAATAGTTTGCTAAGAACGTAATCAAAAATTACGCGGCCTGGACCTGACAAGTTGCTTAGCTTTTCTCATCCATCCCACTATATTTAAACAATCTGTGTTGGTTAAATTAAAAAAGAAGTAGCAAAGTACATGAACAGAAAACAATTTTTGTCCCTTGGCACCTATTTTGTATATTTGTACATGAAAAGCGTAATTTTCTAAGACTTATTTTTTGGTTGTTTAAAAATTACGGATTCTTTAGGGCAGTGCCAAAATTTCACCAGTACTGGTAAGTTCAACCGTGAAAACAAATCAGTGAAAGAAGTTACTTAAATTTGACAAACGTTTTCCTTCGGCAAAAATCAAAGCATTGACTTCCTGTTGATTCCCAAAGATAACTACGCGCTTAAATTAAGGCTTTACTTTTTCAGCTATGCCAAAGTTTTTAGCTTATTTTTTGCTGATTTTTTTTCATCCACGTTTCTCTTTTTAAACTTCGCACCTGCTAGAAGCAAAACTTCATAATTTTTCTTAGTCTTTTCACAAAAGCTAAATTCCTCATTTTTTCTATTCTTTGAGATGTATATGGCTGTATAAGTTTTAATTTAAAACAGTTAGAAAGTCTCATTTTTAGAAACAGTTAGAAATCCTGACTCTTATTTGCGAAACAATTCTTATATTTCCTTGACATTTCCAAATACATGTGGTTAAAATCACTACTTGTTAATAACAGTAAAAAAAAATAATAATAAAAATAAAAAATTACACTCTCAATTAACATTCAAGTTTTGTAATTAACTTGGGAAGGAAGAGAACTAGAACTATGAGAAATATTTTATGATAAATTTTAGTATATTTTGTGAGAAATCTTCTTGATATTTTTTTTCTAGAAGAAAGGTTTGGGTTAGTCCTTTGACTATTCTTAGAGGAAGAGAGAAACGTATTACCCTCAATTAACTTGGCATGAGACTAATAACAAACCCTCTGGAATCACTGTGAAGTAAATGAAAGTATGAGAAGCGGAAGTCTTAAGCACATTGAGATGCAGGAGGGGTATTTTCTAACTAGTCAGCCTATGAACGAATTCCTTAAGATTTTAAGCCATATTCATTAGCTAATCTCCAGTAGAAATTCTGACCTCTCTTGCGGCAAGGGCAAAATCTTGATTAGTACCCTCCTCCCTCTGTCTTCCGAAATTTTACAGGCCAAAATTTAACAGAATTTTCATTTATTAACAAAATTGTTCATTTATTTAGATCTGGCTTTTCTTATTCTATATAGAAAAAGATATGGGGAAAATGAAAATATCAGATTCAATTTGCTTATTCGTACAGCCAACTGCGCTCTCTAGTTTATTTTAATAATAATAAAACTAACAAAACTAAAAAAAAATTATGATAAATATTAGATTGTTTATTTGAAATTTTGCACCCCCTGAAATATATGCTTCCGGAGCAAGCACCCCCCTCCCCCGCTAAAACTACCTCTACTCTTCTCATCAATTTGTTGAGCGTCTGGCACTTCATTTACCTGCCCCCATGGGGGAAGGGGAAGAAAGATGCTAGGGGGGAGTGAAACCAAGCCTTGGGTGACAGTTGGCTTGCTAAATATAATCTTTGAGTAAATCACAAGAAGTAATTAGACACAAAAGTTGACCAGCCTTTGGTGTTACAATACCCTTCCCACTCCAAAAAAAACTGAATAATTATTGAAAAAATAAATAGATGGCCTGTAACCAAGAAATTCCATATTCTGTTAAAGCCTGATTTTCAATAGCTCAAAATTTTGCAGCTTATGTAATACTGTAGCTGTTGTTATACCATCTTTAGAATCACGATTTGGTTCACGGGAATGAAAAAAAAACTCGATGTATTTACTCTAGTTTCTATCCTTTGTTTAATCGGGATTTGCAAGATCAGATATAAGTGGATATCTCTAGGATCAAACCTTTTGTAGATTTCTATCAGCTAAAGGAAATGTTGACTCTAATTATCATTGCGTAATGTACTCAGGATATAATAAGAACTCCTGAAGCCTAAGCAACGCCAAAAAATCTGTTTATGAAAAAATAGCAAATCTTTTTTTTATATAAAAAAAGCTCAAGTTATCTTTTAAGCCTTGTTATAGCAATTATACTATTATATATGCAACACACACACACACACACACACACACACACACACACACACACACACACACACACACACACACACACACACACACACACACACACACACACACACACACACACACACACACACACACACACACACATATATATATACAATGATATATATTACGCAATGATAATTAGAGTCAACATTTCCTTTAGCTGATAGAAATCTACAAAAGGTTTGATCCTAGAGATATCCACTTATATCTGATCTTGCAAATCCCGATTAAACAAAGGATAGAAACTAGAGTAAATACATCGAGTTTTTTTTTCATTCCCGTGAACCAAATCGTGATTCTAAAGATGGTATAACAACAGCTACAGTATTACATAAGCTGCAAAATTTTGAGCTATTGAAAATCAGGCTTTAACAGAATATGGAATTTCTTGGTTACAGGCCATCTATTTATTTTTTCAATAATTATTCAGTTTTTTTGGAGTGGGAAGGGTATTGTAACACCAAAGGCTGGTCAACTTTTGTGTCTAATTACTTATTGTGATTTACTTAAAGATTATATTTAGCAAGCCAACTGTCACCCAAGGCTTGGTTTCACTCCCCCCTAGCATCTTTCTTCCCCTTCCCCCACGAGACAGGTAAATGAAGTGCCAGACGCTCAACAAATTGATGAGAAGAGTAGAGGTAGTTTTAGCGGGGGAGGGGGGTGCTTGCTCCGGAAGCATATATTTCAGGGGGTGCAAAATTTCAAATAAACAATCTAATATTTATCACACACACACACACACACACACACACACACACACACACACACACACACACACACACACACACATATATATATATATATATATATATATATATATATATATATATATATATATATATATATATATATATATATATATATATATATATATATATATATATATATATATATATATATATATATATATATATATATATATATATATGTGCGTATATTGTATATATTATGGATCTGCATCTACGTATATGGACATATTACGAAGAATAAGTTTGTATATATATATACAAACTAGTATATATATATATATATATATATATATATATATATATATATATATATATATATATATATATATATATATATATATATATATATATATATATATATATATATATATATATATATATATATATATATATATATATATATAATATATATATATATATATATATATGTGCGTATATTGTATATATTATGGATCTGCATCTACGTATATGGACATATTACGAAGAATAAGTTTGTCTCATAGTGATGGGTAGGATTGGTTAGCTTGAAATAATCCACCAATAAGACAAAGTTAACATGCAAAGGACTACCAAGAGCCATGGCCAGGTCCAGGGGAAAATAAACTCTCCTGCAAATCACTTATAGTCCAGTATAATTATAACTACAGTATAACTACGGAAAAAAATCGACGATCTGGGACAAAATTGCAATATAAATGATTTTTACACCATTTTCTAGAGAAAAAAAATTCTGTACGACATATCAAAGTCCCCAAGAATCCCCTTGGTGGAATAGGGTGAAAAACGGGGGGAAAGGGGAAAATCTAGGGTAAAACTCGACAGTCTACGACCGGTAGTTTTGATGCTGAAAATGGCATTCCTGATCTCTTGGGCCCAAGAAGATCGAATATGCGTTTTTTGCTGCTGTGTAATAAGTCGTTCCCCCATTTCCCCACTTACAAGGGGAAAAGAAAGGAGAAATAAATATCCTGCACAGCAGTCTGCAAGGCTTGTTTTCTGGGGTTTCCCAGTGCACGAAGAATGAATATATTACTTTGATCGCTCGGTCATTAGCCTTTCACCCCCCCCCCTCATTTTCCAGTAACAAGGGAAAAAGAGGGGAAAATCAAGATATCCTCTAAAAGGAAAAGATAGTCAGACTACACAATTTGCCTCTACAGAATTTGGAGAGGAGACAAAGGTCTATCAACTCGGTTTTAAAATCCTCTAACACCGTTTAGACGAGAGTTTAATATCCTATTCCCTGGTGCTTCTCTTTTGCGCTTTCCTCGAGATTCACTAATGGTGCATTTACACATAGTGGAAATTCGAGGGGATTGTGAAAACTGAGCCGATTTCCCCACCGGTTTTGTGCTTGAAATTTTCTCTAGCCGAAAGCTAGTGGTCGTTAAGATCGTAAAGTGAATTCAAACTTTGGTGAGAATTTGGAGCTTTCCTTATAGCTCAGGCTGTTTTCAAATGTTTTATTTTGTGAGGCAGAGCAGAAATTGAAGGAAATAATTTGAGTTACTTGGAAAGTGTGACGCGTCACGCTGGTTGTACAGTTCCTGAATTCTATTTTTGCGTGTGAACAAGTGGTAAACCTTACGTACAACTTAAGGTACTTTGCTTCCTCCCTTTACGTCCTATGTCTGAGAGCCACTTAATTGGTCAAAATTCTTAACTGCGCCTCCTGGCTTGAGGCTGATTAGAGGTGCCGAACTCACAAATCTTATGGAAAGATTCGCTTTGTGGGTTGTTTTCGTATCCGAAACAGGGCTTAGGTTTGGCTTTCGTCATAAGTGTGACTACAATGTGGCTCTTGCAAAAAGCTCCTCTTTCTTGCCTGACAAGTTTTTGTTTGTAGTTTTCATATCACACCCTATTCATGGAGGAAGAACTTGAACGTTGCAAGCTCTGCAGCCGCAGAATCCGTACTGGTGGTGAAAGTGTCAGAATCACAAAAAAAGGATCCCTTTGGATCAACGAGGTCGGTGTGCAACGGGGTGAACATATAACAGTTGAAGACGGTGAAATAGTACACAACCAGTGCAGAAAAGACTACTGCCGTCCCACGTCTATAGCTTGTTTCGTAAAAAGAAAGAATGACGATTTCGAGAATACTCCAGCAGGTTGGACAAGTGCCTTTCTTCTTCTACAACAGAAGCCAACAGGGGAACAGTCTTGTGTACAAACCCATACCCACCATCACCTTCAACGAAAAGATCGATGGCAGTGACCTACTATGGCATGCAAGCTGGATACATGATACGAAACGGACCGGATGGAGTGGATTTATGCAAGCAATTCACCATGGGTCACACAAAGGTGCCTCGTCAATTGTTTTTCTGCCTATGATCGACTATAATCCCTCCGATATTTCTTGTGTATATACGACCTTACATTTTATCTCCGATAAAGCACGCCAGCACGGCACTTCCAGTGATCGGTGGTCTCCATTGCCGTATGAGCTTTCTTGGAGCGATCGGGCACTTGATGACGGAAACAGGAATAAGAGAAGTGCTCGAATGCCTATATGCCGGTAACACTCTTAAGCATATCCTTAGCGACAAGGCTGTTTAAAAAGCCATGAGAGCGCACAAGCTTATAGATTCAGCATTGCAGATCATTCTCATTTCCAAATCATATGCTTTCGACTGCACAGATGACATACGTGCGAGGCATCAAGATTTTGCAGAAGCTTCGGCAATATATATGGCTCTACTGAATGAGGAAGTAACCCTCGAAGACGCATCCAACGCAGACATAGTACGTCCAATACAAACGCGAATGAGGGAGTTCCAAGACACGCTGTAGAACAAAAGGACTGCAAAAATCTGGCTTCAGTATTCAGAAATGTTCGGAGTGCTTAAGAAGGCCATCCTGACAGAACGGACCGGAAACTGAGTGCAGTATCTTAAAGCACTATCTGAGATGCTCCCTTACTTTGCAGCTGCAGGCCAAAAACTTTAAACGAAGTCGGTGAAAATATTCCTTTCTGCAAATGGAAGAGCTGAAAGAAAGTAACCAGAAACAATATAAAAACATCACGGATGGGATGTTTGTCATTCGAAGAAGCAATACATTTTGGGCTGGGCTGTCTCACAACTTAGTAATTGAGCAAGTATTAATGAGGTTGTTGAAAACAACCGCGGGGGACTCACGAGAGGAAATGGAATGAGTTAGACGCAAAGGTTGATCTGGAAAGTGTCAATGCCAGTACGAGCTGAAATTAATGAGCTTATGCAGTCACTCACCGGCGTTGAGTACGTGTAATCTGGCCATCATGTTTCTGCGAAATACGGAGATATGTCCAATGTTTTTGCTAACTGTATTAATGGTTTAACTGAGCACCCTTAATTGCCCCACTAAACGTAAAAACCGAACAAGAGGACATAGGAGAAATAATAGAAAGAATTATTTAGATTTAAATGCATTTTTAATCGATTTATGTCAGATATTTGAGACTAATGGAATGGCTAGTTTAATAAAATCTTTAAATAAGTTATCAAGGAAAAATTTAATAAAGCTATTCTGGATTGCAAAAAATAAAACATGTAATTCGAAAACTAAATTTATTCATGATGCAGTTTGCATTTTAGCTAAATCAAAATCTATTTCAAAGTATAATAAATCTGATAAGATTGTTAATAAGGATAATAGATTATATTTTTCTGTTCATTTTAGTACTAAACAAATAGAAGATATTAATTTACCCGGACTCTTAAACCAGTGGAGAGTGAAAAATGCCCTTCCATGTGGTTTGATGTATAAAGATAGTCCAATTTTAACATATAAATTTTCAAAAACGATTGGTCAAATGATTTGTAACTATAATTTAATACTTAAAAAACTTTACGGGTAGAGTAATTGGAAACCGGTTTGTAGTTTCGAGCAAATTTTACCGTATGTGGATCAAACTTACGAACATGTTGTGACGGGGGATTTGTCCATCATAAACCCTCTTGATCTTCAAAATATAATGAAAAGGGGGCTAAATTCCGTCTTTCCTACCGCTTAAAGCCAGTAGGTATTCTTAGGGGATTAAAGAATGATTTAGATTTATTTATTGATAAATGGTGCAAGAAGGAGAAAATTACTAAAGACAGATTTCAGAATTGGATAAACTTGATTTTGACTAGTGCACGAAATAGCATGTATAGAATTAATCCAAAAAATTCTGAGAAAAATTCAATATTTTATAAAGCAAATATGAAACAAGCAATTGCTAATATACAGAATGAATTTGTAATTGTAACAGTTGATAAAGCTAGCAATAATTTTGCCATAATTTATCAGAAACTCTACTGTGATATCTTATCAAAAGAGTTACAAACAACAAATACATACGAAAAGGCTCATATAGAGGAGAATACTTTAATTGAAAATATAGAAGAAAGAATTCTGAAAAATTCATTATCAAAATTAATGATAATGATAAAAAGTTTCCTTTCTTATATAGGACGGTAAAATTTCATAAAAATCCACCAAAGCCACGTTTTATTGCTGAGGCAGCGAGGTGTCCAACCAGAATTGCGGCCACTGACCTATGTTTAATTTTAGGAGAAATTGGAAGTAAATTTAAAGCATATTGCTCTGGAATTAAAAATTTTTCTAACTTTAACCATATTGGAGTGTTAGTTATTCATTACAAGTTATTGATACTTTGGCTATTGTTTCAGCTAAAAGAGTCGATTCATTTGATTTTACTACTCTGTATTCAAATCTGTCACTTAATTTAGTATTCGAAAAATTGAAAATGGTCATTAAGAAATCTTTTCTTTTGTCTAATATCGGATTTTTAAAAATCTATACTTTTAATAAAAAAGACCGATGGACGAATTTCTTTAGAAGTACTATTAATTCAAGATGTTATAGCTTGGATATGGTGTGTGATTTATTGGAATTTGTTCTGTTCCATACTCTTATAAGATTTGATGGTAATTTATATAAACAAACCGTTGGCATTCCTATGGGTGGGAATGCGAGTCCATTCATAGCGGACTTGTTTTCAAGTCAATTAGAATACGAATATATGATAAATAAAAATAGCCCAAGCAATGTAAAATATAAGCTTTCAAATAATAAATGATATCTGGACGATCTCTTAGTAATAGATTGCGCGGAGTTTATTGAGATTTCAAAAAATATTTATCCACAAGAGTTAAATCTGGAGCCTAGTATGGGAGAGGACACTCAGACCATTTCTTAGATTTAAATATTAATATTTCAGATAATAATAAATTAGTTTTCAAAATATATAATAAAACGGATGATTTTAATTTTGAAGCATTTAATTTTCCATTCCTTGAAAGTAATATACATTCAAATATTAATTATTCAGCTTATTATTCCCAATTATTTAGGTATGTAAAAATTTGCAGTAATTACACAGATTTTAAAAATAGATGTAAAAAGCTTAGCCAAAAACTGATATTAAGAGGTTTTTCTGTCAATAAAATTAGTTGGCAATTTAAAAAAATTTAGTTTTATGTATCATGAACTTTTAGGTAAATATACAAAAATTATAAAGAAATACTGAATGATATTTTACTATAATTTCTCTTTCGCTTTTCTTTTTTGGAATTTTGAATTTGTACATTGTTTTCAAACCAGCTTGAAGAATTTTTAATCTGTAATTGGTTCCGGATACCAATAACACACTTTGTTTTGTAACTCACGTCTGGACCAGTCTTTATCAAACAGTTCGTGGTAACGAACTGTAAGTAAGGAGCGACCCGGCTCAATGGTAACCGAAACTGTAGAAAACGGAATTTTGATACCAATAGATACATCAAAGAATCACATTTTAATTCTGATTTCAAATATATAAGTTTCATCAACTTTAGTCCTACCTATTAAAAGTTACGCGCCTGAGAAAATGTGGATGATTTTCGAAAAAAGGGGGAAAGACCCCTTAAAAGTTATAGAACCTTAATGAAGATCACACCATCATATTCAGCGTATCAGAGAACCCTAAAGCGGAGGTTTCAAGCTCCTATCTACAAAAATGTGGAATTTTGCATTTTTTGCCAGAAGAAAGATCACGGATGCGTGTTTATTTGTTTGTTTGTTTGTTTTTTTTTCCCCAGGGGTGATCGTATCGACCCAGTGGTCTTAGAAAATCGTGGGAGGGCTCAATCGAACGGAAATTAAAAGTTCTAGTGCCCTTTTTAAGTTACCAAAAAAATTGAGGCCAACTAGGCCCCCTCCCACGCTCATTTTTTTCCCAAAGTCACCTGATCAAAATTTTGAGATATCCATTTTGTTCAGCATGGTCGAAAATATGATAACTATGTCTTTTAAGATAACTTAATCCCCCGAAGTCCCCGGGGGAGGACTGAAAGTTATGAACTTTACCCAATGTTAACATATAGTATTGGTTATTGGGAAGTATACAGACGTTTTCAGAGGGGATTTTTTCTCGTAGCGGGGGGAGTGGGTCGGGGGTTATGTGGGAGGATCTACACCATGAAACAAGTTTTCATGGGAGAAGGAACATTGCTATGAAGGGGTTGCCGGATTTCCCAGCATTATTTAAATAAAGATCAGAAATTATACATAAAAAAACAAGTTTTTTAACTAAAAGTAAGGAGCAACATCAAAACTTAAAACGACAGAAAACATTACGTGTATGATTGGGTTCATACCCTAGTCAATACCTCGCTCTTTAAGCCAAAGATTATTTAGTACTTTCATAAGAGCTATTTATTTTAATTAAAGGCATTTGTGATTAAGAATTGGAACAAATTTAAAGAATTGGAACAAAATTCGAACTTTAGCTTAAACAGTAAGGTATTGACTAGGGGACGAACCCTCTAATATACGTATTAAAAATATAAGAATATAGAGGTTCGTTACGTAACTTAATTCGTAAGTTACGTATATTTATTACTAATTAAAACGTTCGTAAATAAAATTAAACAGGTTTCGAGAAAGTCATTTAACCAAATAAAAGTGGAATTAATATTCAATTTTTTTTTATTATTCATGTACGGTGAGCCAAAATCAAAACCTGCATTAATTCAAAAACGTTCAAAAATTAAATAAAAAATAACAAGTTTTTTTTAACTGAAAGTAAGGAACGACATTAAAACTTAAAACGAGCAGAAATTATTCCGTATATGAAAGGGGCTGTCCCCTCCTCAACGCCTCGCTCTTTACGCTAAAGTTTGACTTTCTCACAACTCTATTTTTTTAAACAATGAAATATACTGAATAAATATGCTATGGGCCAAAGGGCTGAAGATGCTAATAGGTTAGTATATATATATATATATATATATATATATATATATATATATATATATATATATATATATATATATATATATATATATATATATATATATATATATATATATATATATATATATATGTATATATATATTATTTTCTCGTTTAAACATATAAGATGAGTTCATAATTTAGATCGTGAATTGGAAAAAAATTACCCATAGGTGCGTATCAGGATCTAAATTTTGACTGAATAAAAATGCTATGGGCCAAAGGGCTGAAGATGCTTATAGGTTAGTAAAGATGTTACTTACACCGTACACGTTGACATAAATGCGTCAACTGCTTTTAGGTAAGACACTGGCGGAAGAGCTGCCTGTGATTTTGCATGCTGAGTTGATAAAGTGAGTAGAGATGTAACGCCAAGGGTAACTCTAGCTGGAGCCACCTCCGGCTTAATCCAAAAGGACACCCACTAGAAATTAGAATAATATAATTAAATATAGTTAAACCATTGATTTCAATAACTATAAACTATAGGTAAAACTCATCATAGGCAGCGCAATCGCGCTGCCTATGATGAGTTTTGCCCTCTTTTATAGTCGAAAGTGCCCTCTTTTATAGTCGAAAGTGATTGCAAGGCAACTAACATCCCTTCCACGCCTACCGTTTCCCCAAACACATCCAATCAAAATTTTGAGACAGCCATTTTGTTCAGCGTAGTTAATTTTCAGACAGAAATTATGTTTTTGAGGAGGACACTCTCCCACAACCATCAGGGCAAGGGTTGTAAGTTATGCCCTGGGGGCATATTAGATTTTTACAGAAAGCGTTGTCGTAGAAACTTCAAAAAGAGCTCATTCGATTGGAAATTCAAAGGGCAAGTGCCCTTTTTAAAAGTGATTGCAAGGCAACTAACCCCCCTCTCACGCCCACCTTTCCCCCAAACACATCCAATCAAAATTTTGAGATAGCCATTTTTTTCAACGTAGTTGAAAGTCTTGGAAATTAGATCTTTAAGGATGAGAACCCCCCCCCACAGCCCTTGGGGAAAGGTTTTTAAGTTATGCCCTTGGGGCATATAAGGTTTTTATAGAAAGCGTTGTCGTAAAAACTTCAAAAAGAGCTGATTCGATTGGAAATTCAAAGGGCAAGTGTCATTTTTAATAGTCGAAAAGGATTGGAGGGCAACTAACCCCCCTCTCACGCCTATTTTTCCCCAAACACATCCAATCAAAATTTTGAGATAGCCATTTGTTCAACGTAGTTGAAAGTTCTGAAAATTATGTCTTTGAGGTTGACAACCCTCCTCCCCACAGCCCTCAGGGCAAGGGTTATAAGTTATGCCCTTGGGGCATATAAGGTTTTCATAGAAAGCGTTGTCGTAGAAACTTCAAAATGGGATTATTCGATTGGAAATTGAAATGGCTAGTGCCCTTTTTAATAGTCGAAAGTGATTGGAAGGCAACTGACACCCGTTCCACACCAATCATTTACACAAACACATCTAATCAAGATTTTGAGATAGCCATTTTGTTCAATGTAGTTGAAACTTTTGGATATTATATCTTTGAGCAAAAAATTCCCCCCACAGTCTTCAGGTCAAGGGTTATAAGTTGTGCCCAGGGGGCACATAAGGTTTTTATTGAAAACTTTGTCGTAGAAACGTCAAAATGGGCCCATTCGATTGGAAAGTCAAAGGGCTAGTGCTCTTTGTAATAGTCAAAAGTGAATGGAGGGCAACTAACCCCCCTCTCACGCCCACCTTTCCCCCAAACATATCCAATCAAAATTTTGAGATAGCTATTTTGTTCAACGTAGTTGAAAGTCTTGGAAATTAGATATTTAAGGATGACAACCCCCCCCCTCCACAGCCCTCGGGGAAAGGGTTGTAAGTTATGCCCTTGGGGCATATAAGGTTTTTATAGAAAGCTTTGTCGTAGAAACTTCGAAAAGGGCTTATTCGATTGGAAATTGACATAGCTTTTGCCCTTTTTAATAGTCGAAAGTGATTTGAAGGCAACTAACACCCCTTCCACGCCCACCATTTCCCCAAACACATCCAATCAAAATTTTGAGATAGACATTTTTTTCAACGTAGTTGAAAGTTCTGGAAATTAGGTCTTTTAGGCTGACAACTCCCGCCCCCCCCCCTCCACAGACCTCAGGGCAAGGATTGTAAGTTATGCCTTGGGGGCATATGAAGTTTTTATAGAAGGAGTCGTCGTAGTAACTTCAAAAAAGGCTCATTCGATTGGAAATTGAAAGAGCTAGAGCCCTTTTTAATAGTCGAAAGTGATTGAAGAACAACTAACCCCCCTCTCACGCCCACCATTTCCCCAAACACATCCAATCAAAATTTTGAGATATTTATTTTGTTCAACGTAGTGAAAAGTTCTTGAAATTAGATCTGTGAGGATAATACCCCCCCCCCCTTCATTAGCCTCAGGGCAAGGGTTGTAAGTTATTTCCTTGGGGCATATATGGTTTGTATAGAAAGTTTTGTCGTAGAAATTTCAAAAAGGGCTCGTTTGATTGGAAATTGAAAAGGCTAGTGCCCTTTTTAATAGACAAAAGTGAATAGAGAGCAACTAACCCATCTCTCAAGCCTACCATTTCCCCAAACACATTCTATCAAAATTTTGAGATAGCCGTTTTGTCCAACGTATAGGAATTATTTATTTGAGAATGACCAAACCCCGAAAGCCCCCAGGGCAAAGGTTGTAAGTTATGCACTGGGGGCATATAAGGTGTTTATAGATAGCATTGTCGTTGACACTTCAAAAGGGGCTCATTCAATTGCAAATTGAGAGGGATAGTAGTGCCCTTTTTAATAGTCGAAAGTGGTTGGAGAGTAACTAACCCCCGTCTCACACTCACCATTTCCACAAACACATCCAATCGAAATTTTCAGATAGCCATTTTGTTCAACGTAGTTGAAAGTTTTAGAAATTAGGTCTTTGAGGATGACTCTCCCCCCCTCCAGAGCCCTCAGAGCTAAGGTTGTAAATTATGCCCTGGGGGAATAAATTTTTTTTATTAAAAACTTTGTCATAGAAACTTGAAAAAGGGCTCATTTGTTTGGAAATTCAAAGGGCTAGTGCCCTTTTAAATAGTCGAAAGTGATTGGAGGGAAACTAACCTCCCTCTCACACCCACC
This sequence comes from Artemia sp. Qi Xiang Cuo, assembly GCF_049724085.1. Lineage (NCBI taxonomy): Eukaryota > Metazoa > Arthropoda > Branchiopoda > Anostraca > Artemiidae > Artemia > Artemia sp. Qi Xiang Cuo. The sequence goes on along the minus strand of NC_142802.1, from coordinate 10,928,768 downwards.
ATTTCCCCAAACACATCCAATCAAAATTTTGAGACAGCCATTTTTTCAATGTAGTTGAAAGTATTGGAAATTAGGTCTTTCAAGACTTTAACCCTCCCACAGCCCTCATTGTAAGGGTTGTAAGTTATGTCTTGGGGGCATATAAGGTTTTATAGAAAGCGTTGTCGTAGAAACTTCAAAAACGGCTCATTCGATTGGAAATTGAAAGGGCTAGTACCCTTTTTAATAATCGAAAATGATTGAAGGGCAACTAGCCCCCTCCTCACACCCACCATTTCCCCAAACACATTCGATCAAAATCTTGAGATGACCATTTTGTTTAACGTAGTTTCATGTTCTGGAAATTAGGTCTTTGAGGATGAAAACCCTCCCACAACCCTCAGGGTAAGGGTTGTAATTTATGCCCTGGGGTATATAAGGTTTCTATTATTGGGAATTGAGAGGGCTAGTGCCCTTATTAATAGTCAAAAGCGATCGGAAGGCGAATGTTCCCCCATACCCATCGTCTCCCCAACTACTTCTGATCAACATTTTGATATAGCAATTTTGTTGAACATAGTGGAATCATCCGGGAATTCTGTTTTTATGGAATCATCCGGGAATTCTGTTGAGTATGACAGCCCCCCACAGCCCTCAGGGCTAAGGATGTAAGTTATGCCCTGGGGGCATATAATGTCATATAGAAAGTGTTGTCGTAAAAACTTAAAAAAGGGCTCTTTCGATTGGAAATTGAGAGGGCTAATACACTCTTTAATAGTCGAAAGTAATCAGAAGGAAAATCCCCCCCCACGCCCCTTATTTCCCCAAATATTTCGGATCAACATTTTGATATGGCCATTTTGTTCAACGTAGTTGAAAGGTCTGGAAATTATGTCTTTGAGGATGACAATTCTCCCCCCATAGCCCTCAGGACAAGGGTCGTAAGTTATGCCTTTGGGGCATTTAACGTTTTTATAGAATTTTATTTTTCGTAGAAGCTTCAAAAAGGGCTCATTTGATTTTAAATTGAGAGGACTACTGCCTTTTTTATTAGTCGAAAGTGATCAGGGGGCAAATGTCTCCCTCTACGCCTATCCTTTCCTTAAACACTTCCTATCAAAATCTCGATATAGCCATTTTGTTAAGCCTATCAGAAAGGTCTGGAAATTATGTCTTTGAGGATAAAAAGTCCCCCAGCCCCCAGGGCAAGAGTTGTGAGTTTTGCCCTGGGGACATATATGTTTTTTATACCAATTGTGGTCATATAAACTTCAAAGAGGCCTCATCGGATTGGTAATCAGACGTTCTAGTGCCCTTTTTAAGAGTCAAAGTAATCAGAGGGCAGCTACCCTCTCCCCCTTACACACACGTCATATTGTCCCGAAATGCGTCTAATAGAAATTTTGAGATAGCCATTCTATTCAAAATAGTCTAAATATCATATAACAAGGCATTTGGGGTTGAAACAAACCCCAGAGACTAGGGGCAAGGGTTGTAAGTTACGCCCAGGGGGCATTAAAGGTTTATATGGAAGGGATGGTTGTTTAACTTCAGAAGAGGCTCAGTCTTTCTCCTTAAATTAAATTAAAAAAAAACAAGTTTTTTAAACTGAAAGTAAGGAGCGACATTAAAACTTAAAACGAACAGAAATTGTTCCGTATATCAAAGGGGCTGTCCCATTCTCAACGCCTCGCTCTTTACGCTAAAGTTTTTTATTGTTTTAAAAAACAAAGTTGTGAGACAGAGTCAAACTTTACCGTAAAGAGCGAGGCGTTGAGGAGGGGACAGCCCCTTTCATATACGGAATAATTTCTGTTCGTTTTTAGTTTTAATGTCGCTCCTTACTTTCAGTTTAAAAAACTTGTTTTTTTTATTAAATTTCTGATCGTTTTTTAGTTAATGCAGCTTTTATTTTGGCTCACCGTGTTGAATAAGTAAACAAAATTTGCATAAAAATTTTACTTTTCTTTTGCTAAATGGCTGTCTCTAAATTTGCTTGTGACGTAATTTACAAATTAACTTACGTAACGAACTTCTATATTCGTATATTTTTCTTATGGCAAAAAATACAAAGTTGCAGATTTTTGCAGATATGAGCTTGAAACTTATGTAATAGGGTTTTCTGATAGGCTGAATCTGACGATGTGATTTTCATTAAAATTTTTTCACTTGTAGGGGATGTTTCCCCTCTCTTTAAAAATAAAGTAAATTTTCCCAGGATCGTAGCCTTTGATGACAAAAACTAAACTTAATAAAATTCATATATTTAGAATCAGCATTATAAGACAATTCTTTTGATACGTTTATTTAACTCAAAATTCCGTTTTTAAAAGTTCCAATTACTATTGAACCGTATCGCTTGTTTTTTTTATTGTTTTTTTTTTATTACGTATATGTTATTACGTATATGAGGGGGTTCTCCCCCTAGTCAATACCACGCTCTTTACGTTAAAGCTAAAAAAAAATTTGATTCACAAACCCCTGAACCACAAAGGCAGTTTAATTAGAATATATAGCTCTTTTTAAAGCACTAAAAAAAACTGTAGCGTAAAGAGCGAGGTATTCACTTGGGGGATACCCCCCTCATATACGTAATAATTTCTGTTCATTTTAAGTTCAAGCGTTGCTTCTTACTTTCAGTTGAAAAAACTTTTTTTTTTAAGTTTAATTTATGATCGTTTTTTAAATAATGCTTGGAAATCCGGCGCCCCCTTCATAGAAATGTCCCTTAACCCAAAGAAACATCCCCCACTGAAAGATTCTCCCGAGTAGCCCCCTCCTCCAGCCCCCCCCACCAGAAAAAATCCTTCCTGAAAATGTCCGTATACTTCCCAATAATCAATACAATATGTAAGCAATGGGCAAAGTTCATAACTTGCAGCCCTTTCCCTGGGAACTGTGGGGGATTAAGTCATCCTAAAAGACATATTTATTAGATTTTAGACTATACTTAACAAAATGGCAATCTCAAAATTTTAATTGGGTGACTTTGAGAAAAAAATGAGCGTGGGAGGGGGCCTAGTTGCCCTCCATTTTTTCGGTCACTTAAAAAGGGCACTAGAACTTTTAATTTCCGTTCCAATGAGCCCGCCTAAGATATTTTAGGACCAATAGGTCAATACGATCACCCCTGGGAAAAAAAAAACCAAATAAACACGCATCCGTGATCGTTCTTCTGGCAAAAAATGGAAAATTCCACATTTTTTTAGATAGGAGCTTCAAACCTCTACAGTAGTGTTCTCTGATACGCTGAATATGATGGTGTGATTTTCATTAAGGTTCTATAACTTTTAGGGGGTCTTTCCCCCTTTTTTCGAAAGTCAGCCAAATATTCTCAGGCGCGTAACTTTTGATGGGTAAGATTAAACTTGATGAAACTTATATTTATGAAATCAGAATTAAAATCTGATTCTTTTGATGTATCTATTGGAATCAAAATTCCATTTTTTAGAGTTTCGGTTACCATTGAGCCGGGTCACTCCTTACTTACAGTTCATTACCACGAACTGTTTGAAAAGACTATGTCAATATAAAACGAACAGAAATTAATCAAAAAAAATTTTGCACAAATCAAGTTTTTCAAAAAAAAAGTAAAGAACTCCATTAAACCAAAAATGAACAAAAATGGAATCAAATAATCTAACAAAGGATACAACTACCACATATCAGTATCAATAAATAATTGAAACCCAAAACAAACAGAAATTAAAATAAGTCAAACTCAAAACGAGCAGAAATTAGTCTGAGTAGGGTTCTAACCCTATGCTTTAATTCTAACCCTATGCCAGAATATAATTTGTACTTTACTGAAAAAAATTGTTTTAAATGTTTTTCCTTTTATAACTTTAAGAAATCAAAAATTAATTAAGATTTTAAGGAATAAATATCAGCATTATGTATATTAGACTGACAATGCAAATTTTTTTCAATAAATTAATTTGAATTTTTTCAGTAAAGTACAAATTATATTCTGGCTTTTAGAAAGCATAGGGTTTATAACCCTGCTAAGATTAATTTCTGCTCGTTTTGAGTTTGACTTATTTAAATTTGTGTTTGTTTTGGGTTTCATTTATTTATTAATAGTGATTTGTGGTAGCTGTATGCTTGGTAGATTATTTGATTCTATTTTTGTTCATTTTTTGTTTAATTTATTTCTTTACTTTTTTTTGAAAAACTTATTTTGTGCAAAAAGTGTTTTGATTAATTCAAATAAAACGGAGTTATAATTCCTTTGTGTGGACGGCAACTGTTACTGAACGAGCACTGAAAGTTAGATGATGATTATGATTATCCAAAGAACTTTAAAATCAACAAAAGCTTCATTTCATGATGAAAAAACCTACAAAGTAATCATTGCTTTTCGACAGAGAAATTGCCATTCGTCAGCAACAAGAGGTTTCTTCTTAGGGTAAGTAAATTAAAAAACATTCTTTTTTAAACTGAAAGTAAGGAGCGACATTAAAACTTAAAACAAACAGAAATTATTCCGTATGTGAAAGGGGCTGTTCCCTCCTCAACGCCTCGCTCTTTACGCTAAATTTTTTTTTTTATTTAAAAAAAAATAAAGTTGTGAGACAGAGTCAAAGTCTGGTTCGTTTTAAGTTTTAATGTCGCTCCTTACTTTCAGTTAAAAAAACTTGTTTTTTTTATATTTAATATCTGAACGTTTTTGAATTAATGCCGTTTCGATTTTCGCTCACCGTACATGAATAATTAAAACGAAATTTGCATGTTAATTTTGGCTTTAAATTTGTTAATATTGTTTTACTGTTGATTGTTATTGTTAGATTTTTTCTGTATGTCTTTTAATTGTTAAATTTGGCTAGATGGCTTTCTCGAAATTTTGTTCTGACGTAACTTACGAATTAACTTACGTAGAGAACTTCTATATTCGTATGTTTCTATTACATATATTGAAGGATTCGCCTCTAAGTCAGTACCTCTCTCATTACGCTAAAATTCAAATTTTGTTTCAATTCTTTAAGAATGACCCCTTAATCACAAAGGCCGTTAGCTAGAAGAAATAGTTCTGATGAAAGTACAAAAAAACTTTAGCGTAAAGAGCGAGGTGATGAATAGGGGGCGAACCTAATCATATACATAATAATTTCTATTCGTTTTAAGTTTTATTGTTGCTCCTTACTTTCAGTTGAAAAAATTGTTTTTTTTATTTAATTTCTGGTCGTTTTTTTAAATAATGCTGGGAAACCCGGTGCCCCCTTCATAGTAATGTCCCTTCCCCCATAAGAACGTCCTCCAAGGAAAGAACCGCCCACGGAAAGAACCCCCCAACTACAAGAAAAAATCCCTCCTGAAAACGTCTGTGTACTTCCCAATAACCAATACTATATGTAAACATTGGGCAAAGTTCACAACTTGGAGACCTTCCCCCGGGGACTGTGGGGGATTAAGTCATCCTCAAAGACATAGTTATTGTATTTTTCGACCATCCTGAACAAAATGAAAATCTCAAAATTTTGATTGGGTGACTTTGGGGAAAAATTAGCGTGGGAGGGGGCTTAGTTGTCCTCCATTTTTTGATCACTTAAAAAGGGCGCTAGAACTTTTAATTTTCGTTTGAATGAGCCCTTTTGCGAAATTCTAGGACCACTGGGTCGATACGATTACCCCTTAAAAAAAAAAAAAAAAAACAAATAAACACGCATCCGTGATCTTTCTTCTGGCAAAAAATACAAAATTCCACATTTTTGCTGATAGGAGCTTGAAACTTCTATAGTAGGGTTCTCTGATACGATAAATCTGATTGATATGATTTTTATTTATGTTCTATGGCTTTTAGGGGGTGTTTCCCCTTTTTTCGAAAATAAGGCAAATTTTCTCAGGCGCGTAACTTTTGATGGGTAAAGACTAAACTTGATGAAACTTATATATTTGAAATCAGCATAACAATTTGAGTCTTTTGATGTATTGGTATCAAAATTTCACTTTTTAGAGTTTCGGTTACTATCAAGGCTGTACCCAGGATTTTTTTTCGGAGGGAGTTTTACCAATTTTTTTTTTTTGGGGGGGGGTTACACAAAAAACCTCAAAAAACGCAAACAAAATTAGTTTGTGTCCATTTATGTTACGTTTTTACGAGTCAGACAATTTTTTTTTTTTTTGGGGGGGGTCCAACCCCCCTAACCTCCCTGGATACGGCCTTGGTTATTATTGAGCCGGGTTGCTCCTTACTTACAGTTCATTACCACGAATTGTTTGAAACATGGAAACAGAACGTGCGCTATCGTAGGCTGTTATTTTACGTGCGTGAATCTGCTTTTATTTTTTTTTTATCGTTCATTATCTCCGATAATTATTCCCCTTCCATCAAAACTCTAGCATAAAAAAAATGATAATACAAAGCAATCTTGTTTTAAGGACGTTCGATACCAAAAATGTCATTTGACGAGTCTCAGCGTCGGTTGAGGGTCGCAAAGAGAAAGGGTCCATTGGCAATTTTTCAGTACTACAGGAGCTGCAAAGCCCTGTTTTGGATTGAAGGGAGGGGGGTGAACCCCCCTAAAGTCCTCCGGGAAAGGGCTATAAAATATGCTAGCTACCCATCGTTAACATGTAATGCGTTGATGGCAGGCTTGGTCGTATAAATTTCGGAGGAGGCTCTTTTGATTGGAAGTCTAAATTTCTTTTGCCCTTTTTAAAAGTCAAAAGTGATCAAAGGGTAACCAGCCTCCCCCCCCTCGTTCTCTTTTTACCCAAATGGATTAGATTAACATTTGGCATAGCCATTTTGTTTAGGACTGAGCTGCTCTTTTGGACCGAAATCTAAAGCGTATTAGCATACGAAACTAGAATATTCCACACTGAGAAGAAAAAACCCACATCCTCTTCAAACATTTGCTAGCCTTGATAATTTTCTCTGACTGTCAACTAAATCCCTTTGCCTGGTCTCAATATAGGCCTACTGCAAATACTCTGAAAAATCAGGTGCACATAGCGTCTTGGCATCGCAAAAAATTCTATGAGTTCACTCAAAATAAAAATGATTAGAATTAAATAGTTTTTTGGCTAACTATAAGCCCCCACCCCCACGCCTTCCAATAAAAAACCATAATTTTCTTGTTAAAAAAAGGTGCCATAACTGAAATAGGGACAAGATGAATGCACTGACCCATTTTGTTTTATTCTCTTTCAAGATATATACTAATCAATTAATTCACAAATACACCCCCCTCTGATAGTCCCATATATAGCCAAGGAATACCTAAAAACTTCAAGAAAACACTAAAATAAACAAATTTTAACTTTTTAAATGCATAATGTTTTTACTAATCATATTATCATGTTTCCTTCATTATTAAACAGTGTTTAAAGTCAATTCAAATAGTATCAAAATGTTCGTCGTAACGAACTGTAAGTAAGGAGCGACTCGGCGCAATAGTAACCGAAACTCTAAAAAACGGAATTTTAATGTCAATGGATAAATCAAAAGAATCAGCTTATTATGTTGATTACAAATATATAAGATTCATCAAGTTTAGTGTTACCTGTCAAAATAGGAGAAAATTTGCCTGTTTTTTGACATGGGGGGAAATACCTCCTAAAATTCAAGGATTCTTAATGAAAATCACGCCATCATATTCAGTGCACCAGAGGACAGTACTATTGAAGCTTCAAGCTCCTATCTGCAAAAATGTGGAATTTTGCTATTTTTGCCTGAAGACAGATCACGAATGCGTGTTTAATTGGTAATTTTTTTTTTTTACCAGGGGTGATCGTATTGAAATAATGGTCATAGAAGATCCGAAGAGGGGGCATTCGAACGGAAATTGAAGTTCTAGCACCCTTCTTATATGGCCAAAAAGATTGGAGGGCAACTGGGCCCCCTCCCATGTCCATTTTTTCTCCAAAGTTATCTGATCAAAATTTTGAGAAATTTATTTTGTTCAGAATATTTGAAAGATCAAATAAATATGTCTAGGTGTAAAATGACCCCCCCCCCCCCACCGTCCGTGGGGAGAGGCCACTAAGTCATGAAATTAGCTCATCGTTTATGTATATAGTATTTGATATTGGTAATTATACAGACATTTTTGGGGGGAGGGGGTTGTGCTTGGGATGGATTTCTGTAGGGGAATCTTCCTTGGGGAGGGAAATTTCAGCAGGGTGAATTTTCCGAAAGAAATGTTACACTGGGTGGATTTGATAGAATCACCATACGAAATTCTTTTTAAATATCTTGCATTCTCTTTGCCAAATTTTTCACGTGGAGATGTTCCGGGGGAGTTATCCCGGGGATATTTTCCGCGTGTTTTGATTTCCGGGAAATAATTTCCACAAAAGGGCGTATTTCTGAAGTGATCGAGAAACCGATTAGAGATTAAAGTCTTATTCAACTGAAAGAATACTAAGGAGACTTTTTAAGGCTGAATCGTCCGCAAGCAATTTTACAGGGAGGGGGATTCTCTGCTAGGATGGAACTTTCTGGAGGGAATTTGACGGGAGGTGGGGTGCACTTTACGTTGGATGAAATTTCCACGAAGGAGTTTTCCATGAGAAGGAGGGGTATATTTCATTGAGAGTGGGACCCATTTTCCGGCATTATTTGAAAAACGAACAGAAATTACTCCACATATGATGGGTCGCCCCCTCCTCAATACCTTGCCTTTTACGCTAGAGTTTGACATTTTTCCAATTTCAGAAAAAAACGGCTACTGAAACACGGGGGCCGTTCAATTAGAATAGCAAGCTTTCTTAAAAGTGCTAATAGCTATAGCGTAAAGAGCAAGGTATTGAGGATGGGGGAACCCTTCATTTACGGAATAAATCTCCCAAAATTAATATACAAATTTTGTTATAATTATTGATGTACGGTGAGTCAATATCAAAACCTGCATTAATTCAAAAATGTTCAAAAATTAAATAAAAAAAAAATTTTTTTTAACTGAAAGTAAGGAGCGACATTAAAAATAAAAAGGAACAGAAATTATTATGTATATGAAAGGGCTGTCCCCACCTCAACGCCTCACGCTTTTCGCTAAAGTTTTTTTTTGTTTAAAAAAATAGATTTGTGAGAAAGTCAAACTTTAGCGTAAAGAGCGAGGCGTTGAGGAGG
>NC_142802.1:10629045-10630809 GCF_049724085.1 Artemia sp. Qi Xiang Cuo | reverse complement strand
CCCAAAGCGCCCCAAAGGCCCTCTCGGCGCCCCACCGGCCCACCCCGCCCCCCCACTCCCAGCCCCGGACCCCAAATCCCACCCCCCCGTCCCCAAAGGTACCCCCGCGCTCCCCAGGGTCCACCCACCCTCACGGGGCCCCCAGACCCTCCAAGGCTCACCCCGAGCACCCGTCTTTCGTTGATGTGTGTTGTCTGAAACCTATGATTTGGGATGTGTAGTTTGCTACTTCAGGCCTTTCTGAGCTAAGGTTTCCTAGTATTTCCTAGGTGAATGTTGTCTGAAACCAATAGTTTGGGATGAGTAGTTTGCTATTTCAGGCTTTTATGAGCTAGGTTTCTTAGCCTTTCGTTGATGTGTGTTGAGTGAAACTTATGATTTGGGATATGTAGTTTGTTATTTTTGACTTTTCTGAGTTGGATTTCTTAGTCTTTCATAGGTGAGTGGTGTCTGAAACCTATGATTTGGGATGTGTAGTTTGCTAATTTCGAATTTTCTGAGCTGGATTTCTTAGCCTTTCATAGGTATGCGTTGTCAGAAAATTATGATTTGGGATGTATAGTTTGCTATTTCAGGCTTTTCTGAGCTAAGGTTTTCTAGTATTTCGTAGGTGAATGTTGTCTGAAACCAATAGTTTGGGATAAATAGTTTGCTATTTTTGACTTTTCTGAGCTAGGTTTCTTAGTCTTTCGTTGGTGTGTGTTGACTGAAACCGATGATTTGGGATATGTAGTTTGCTATTTTTGACTTTTCTGAGCTGGATTTCTTAGTCTTTCATAGGCGTGTGTTCTATGAAACCTATGATTTGGGATGGGTGGATTGCTACTTTTGACTTTTCTGAGCTGGATTTCTTAGCCTTTCATAGGTGTTTGTTGTCTGAAACCTATAGTTTGGGATGACTAGTTTGCTATTTTTGACTTTTCTGAGCTAGGTTTCTTAGCCGTTCATAGGTGAGTGTTGTCTGAAACCTATGATTTGGGATATGTAATTTGCTATTTCCGACTTTTCATAACCAGATTTCTTAGTCTTTCATAGGTGTGTGGTGTCTGAAACCTATGATTTGGGGTGTGTGGGTTGCTATTTTTTGACTTTTCTGAGCTGGATTTCTTAGCCATTCGTAGGTGTGTGTTGACTGAAACCTATGATTTGGGATGGTTAATTTGCTATTTTTGACTTTTCTGAGCTAGATTTCTTAGCCTATCATATGTGTGTCCTTTCAGAAAATTATGATTTGGGAGGTGTAGTTTGCTTTTTGGACTTTTCAGAGCTAGGATTCTTAGTCACTCATAGGTGTTTGTTGTCTGAAACTTCGAGTTTGGGATGAGTAGTTGGCTATTTCAGACTTTTCTGAGCTAAGGTTTCTTAGTATTTCGTAGGTGAATGCTGTCTGAAACTTATGATTTGGGATATGTAAATTACTATTTCGGGCTTTTCTGAGTTGGATTTCTTAGTCTTTCATAGGTGTGTAGTGTCTGAAACCTATGATTTGGGATGTGTAGTTTGCTATTTTCGACTTTTCTGAGCTAGGTTTCTTAGCCTTTCATAGGTATGTGTTGTCAGAACATTATGATTTGGGATGTGTAGTTTGCTATTTCAGGCTTTTCTGAGCTAAGGTTTTCTAGTATTTCGTAGGTGAATGTTGTCTGAAACCAATAGTTTGGGATGTGTAATTTGCTATTTCCGACTTTTCATAACCGGAGTTCTTAGTCTGTCGGAGGTGTGTGGTGTCTGAAACCGATGATTTGGGATGTGTGGGTTGCTATT
>NC_142802.1:10060545-10093545 GCF_049724085.1 Artemia sp. Qi Xiang Cuo | reverse complement strand
TTTTTAGCCAAGCCTTCATAATCAAGGGGACATAGTTCATCGTATTTTACATATTTTTGGTTGGAAAACACACCGAAAAGTCATATTATTTGAACTTACATCAAACGTTGGAGAGCATACGCTTGAACAACTATCCATTATTTTTATATATTGCTCTATATTTCAGCTTATACTGATTTCTAAAACTTCAAAACCCTGAAATATACTGACCTAACGGTTATCTATTTGCGAAAATCTTACTAGGTGACGCTCTTAGAACATTAATTACATTTCTATCGATCACTTAACACTCGCAGGAATTACCAAATATCACTCGCGGGGAAAGGATTCAAAACAATACTTCTTACATCATATAGTCTAATTGCGACAAACGAGGCATGTTCAATGCAGATTAAAACCAGAAAAGAACAGAAACGCATAAAAATAAGAAAAAAGGGAATTGCAACCAATCATATGCAGAGCGCTAGTGCTGTCTAAGTAAAGAATGATGTGGGACACAACATGTTGTGTCCACAGAAGGAGTCGTCACAGAAACTTTGAAAAAGGCTCATTTGATTGGAAATTAAAGTGGCTAATGCCCAATTTACAGGAGGGGGCGTGAATACTATGATTTTTAACTTTGATATGCAAGACTAGAAAGAGAAGTCTTTAGGAGTTGCCCCCTCCCCTTCCGCCTCAACCCTCGCTCTTGAAATCCCTACAACCTCCTGCCCCCAAACTCAAATTTTCCAGAGGATTTTAAAATCCCCCCCCAAACACAAAATTTCTAGGAACATATTTTCATCATATTTAAATATTTTCCTTGGAAAACCTGCATGACGAAGCGCTAGTGCTACCTAAGTAAAGAACGATGTGGCCACAATATGTTGTTTTTGGTTTTTTTCTTCATAGCCAGGGCACTTCGTATAGAAGGAGTCGTCACAGAAACTTTGAAAAGGACTCATTTGATTGGAAATTAAAGTGGATAGTGACCAACTCACAGGAGGGGGCATGAAAACGATGGTTTTTTAACTCATATAGACAAGACTAGAAAAACAAGTACTTAGGAGTGGGGCAGCCCACCATCTCAACCCTCGCTCCTGAAATCCCCCCCCTAAAGTTGAAGTTTAGTCTAAACTAGCTTAACCACAAAATTACACGATATTGCATAGAAATACCAAAACCATAGGTTAGGCTAGGTCAGGTTAGGTTAGAAGTTAGGTTTCTCCACGTTAAAGTTAGGTTAGATTAGGTTAGCTTATCATGAGCGCTCATGCACTAGCACTAGTGCTTCGGCATGCAGGTTTTCCAACGAAAATATTTAAATATGATGAAAATACGTTCCTAGAAATTTTGTGTTTGGGGGGGATTTTAAAATTCTCTGGAAAATTTGAGTTTGGGGGCAGGGGTGTGGGGATTTCAAGAGCGAGGGTTGAGGCGGAAGGGGTGGGGGCAACTCCTAAAGGCTTTTCTTTCTAGTCTTGCATATCATAGTTAAAAACCATAGTTTTCACGCCCCCTCCTGTGAATCGGGCATTAGCCACTTGAATTTCCAATCAAATGAGCCTTTTTCAAAGTTTCTGTGACGACTCCTTCTATATGAAGTGCCCGGCTATGTAGAAAAAACCAAAACAACATGTTGTGTCCCACATCGTTCTTTACTTAGACAGCACTAGCGCTCTGCATATGATTGGTTGCAATTCCCTTTTTTGCTTATTTTTATGCGTTTCTGTTCTTTTCTGGTTTTAATCTGCATTGAACATGCCTCGTTTGTTGCAATTAGACTATGATGTAAGAAGTATTTTTTTGAATCCTTTCCCTGCGAGTAATATGTGGTAATTCCCGCAAGTGTTATCAGTATAAGCTGAAATATAGAACAATATATAAAAATAGTGGATAGTTCTTCAAATGTATGCTCTCCAACGTTTGATGTAAGTTCAAATAATATGACCTTTCGGTGTGTTTTCCAACCAGTTCCCTTGATTATAAAGGCTTGGCTAAAAGGGAATTGTCAGTGAAAACTCACAAATTTTGCTCTTAGTATGGCTTTTCGGTGTGTTTCCCAAAGGAAAATAATTAAAATAAAATAAAAATTTGTCCCCCCAGACATTTTGAGTTTGGGGGGAAGGGGGATTTTAAATTGCTATTATATTTGCTTTTTTTTTGTGTGCAATCTTTGATTCTAAAATGTGAATTCAGCCCTTTTGGGTATGTAGTAGCTAGTACGATCACACTGAATTAGCTTTCTATTCCAATTGCAAATTTTAAAAATGAATTAGTTTTATAGTTTTACATCAACGGTTAGCTGTACGAGAAAGTTTTTGAAGGAAAACACCACAGGTCCTACAAATTACATACCGTAATCAAGTTTATTATGCTTGAAAAGTATAAAGACTAGAAAGAATGTTTGCTGTTTGAATCAAACCGGTACTTGAATTGAATTAAACTGATAAGTGAGGGTCTATGCAAACCTATATTTATTGTATGATTTGAAAAATGTTAAAATAAAAAGTTAAAAAATAATTTTTCATTTGGATTTAATAACAACCAATAGAACTTTTCGCTCTTTGCGCAGAATTTTTAATTTTATTCTCAATCCTATGTGAACGACTCCTCACTCCTGAAAGGTAAGACCGTTCACTTAGAATAAAACCTTGAAAATACGTTCCCCAAGAAATTTTGAGTTTAGGGGGAAGGGAGATTTTAAACGACTATTATATTTTCTTTTTTTTTGTGTGCACTTTTCAACTCTAAAATGATGAATTCTGCCCATTTGGGTCTGTGGTAGCTAGTACACTCCCACAGAACCAACCCTACAAATTACATACCGTAATCGTGTTTACTGTGTTTGAAAAGTCTAAAGACTAGAAAGAATGTTTGCTGTTCGAATTGAACCAGTGCTCAAATCGAATTAAACTGATAAGAGAGGTTCTATTCAAAGAGATATTAATGGCATTATTTGAAAAAAAGGTAAAACATCAAATTAAAAATAAGTTTTCAGTTGGAAGTAAGAAGCAACACTAAAACTTAAGACGAACAAAAATTATTCTGTATATGAATAGGGCTGCCCCCTGTAAAAAGTTTTTGTCACTAACTAATACATCATTGGACATAAGTTTATAGAAAATTTACTTTTGAACAGTTATTCGACATTATTTATGTTCATATTTTATTTAGTATAGAATCTCTTTACTTTTAGTTGAAAAGTAACCTCTTGTGAAAAAAGTTTTTTTACCTCTAAATAATATATAATTAGATATAATTTTAAGTTTTAAAAATTTTTTGTTATTATTTCTGTTCACCTTTGATTTAGTGTAGCAACTCTTTACTTTTAGTTGAAAAATAACCTCTTGTGAAAAAAGTTTTTGTAACTAACTAATATATAATTGGACATAGATTTACGCTGCAACGATTATACGACATAATTTCTCTCCTTCTTTGATTTAGCTCAGCAGATCCTAAAATTTAATTTGGAAATAACCATTTGTTGAAAAAAGTTTTTGTCACTCTACTAAATGTGTCCTTCAACAAAGGTTTACAGAAAATTTACTCTTTAGATATTATTCGACATTATCTCTGTTCGTCTTTAATTTAGTTTAGCAGCTCTTTAATTTTAGTTGAAAAATAACCTCTTGTGGAAAAAGCTTTTGTCACTCTAACTAATATATCATTGGACATAAGTTTACGTTTGAACAATTATTCGTTATTATTTCTGTTCATCTTTGATTTAGTGTAGCAGCTCTTTACTTATAGTTGAAAAATAACCTCTTGTGAAAAAAAGTTTTTGTCGCTCTAAATAATATATCATTGGACATAAGTTTACAGAAAATTTACGTTTGAACAATTATTCGACATTAGTTCTGTTCATCTTTGATTTAGTGTAGCAGCTCTTTACTTTTAGTTGAAAAATATCCTCTTGTAGAAAAAAAGTTTTTGTCACTCTACCTAATATATCATTTGATAAACGTTTGCAGAAAATTTACGTTGGAACCGTTATTGGTTATTATTTCTGTTAATATTTGATTTTGTTTTGCGGCTCGTAACATTTAGTTAAGAAATATCTTCTCTTGATAAAAATATTTTGACACTCTACTAAATATATCATTGGACATAAGTTTACAGAAAAGTTACATTTGAACAATTATTCGTTATTATTTCTATTCATCTTTGATTTAGTGCAGCAGCTCTTTACTTTTAGTTGAAAAATAACCTCTTGTGGAAAAAAGTTTTTGTAACTCTAACTAATATATCATTGGACATAAGTTTACAGAAAATTTACGTTTCAACAATTATTCGACATTATTTCTGTTCATCTTTGATTTAGTGTTGCAGCTCTTTACTTTTAGTTGAAAAATATCCTCTTGTGGAAAAAAGTTTTTGTCACTCTAACTAATATATAATTGGACATAGGTTTATGTTTGAACAATTATTCGTTATTATTTCTGTTAATCTTTGATTTAGTTTTGCAACTCTTTACTTTTAATTGAAAAATAACCTCCTGTGGAAAAAAGTTTTTGTCACTCTAACTAATATATCATTGGATATAAGTTTATGTTTGAACAATTATTTGTTATTATTTCTGTTCATCTTTGATTTAGTGTAGCAGCTCTTTACTTTTAGTTGAAAAATATCCTCTTGTGGAAAAAAGTTTTTGTCACTCTAACTAATATACCATTGGATATAAGTTTACGTTTGAACAATTATTCGACATTATTTCTGTTCATCTTTGATTTAGTGTAGCAGCTCTTTACTTTTAGTTGAAAAATTACCTCTTGTGGAAAAAAGTTTTTGTCACTAACTAATATATCATTGGACATAAGTTTACGTTTGAACAATTATTCGTTATTATTTCTGTTCATCTTTGATTTAGTGTAGCAGCTCTTTACTTTTAATTGGAAATTAACCTCTTGTGGAAAAAAGTTTTTGTCACTCTAACTAATATATCATTGGACATAAGTTTACGTTTGAAAAATTATTCGACATTATTTCTGTTCATCTTTGATTTAGTGTTGCAGCTCTTTACTTTTTGTTGAAAAATAACCTCTTGTGATAAAAATTTTTGTCACTCTATTAAATATATCATTGGACTTAAGTTTACGTTTGAACAATTATTCGACATTATTTCTGTTCATCTTTGATTTAGTGTAGCAGCTCTTTACTTTTAGTTGAAAAATAACCTCTTTTGGAAAAAATTTTTTGTCACTCTATTAAATATATCATTGGATATAAGTTTACGTTTGAATAATTATTCGTTATTATTTATGTTCATCTTTGATTTAGTGTTGCAGCTGTTTACTTTTAATTGAAAAATAACCCATTGTGGAAAAAAGTTTTTGTCACTCTATAAAATATAGCATTTGATATAAGCTTACGTTTGAACGATTATTCGTTATTATTTCTGTTCACCTTTGGTTTATTGTAGTAACTCTATACTTTTAGTTGAAAAATTGGCTCCTTTGGAAAAAAGTTTTTGTCACTCTATCTAATATATCATTGGATATAAGTTTACGTTTGAACAATTATTCGTTATTATTTCTGTTCATCTTTGATTTAGTGTAGCAGCTCTTTACTTTTAGTTGAAAAATAACCTCTCGTGGAAAAAAGTTTTTGTCAGTCTAACTAATATATCATTGGACATAAGTTTACAGAAAATGTACGTTTGAACAATTATTCGACAATATTTCTGTTCATCTTTAAATTAGTGTAGCAGCTCTTTACTTTTAATTGAAAAATAACCCCTTGTGGAAAAAAGTTTTTGTCACTCTATAAAATATAGCATTTGATATAAGCTTACGTTTGAACGATTATTCGTTATTATTTCTGTTCATCTTTTGTTTAGCATAGCAACTCTATACTTTTAGTTGAAAAATTGCCTCTTGTGGAAAAAAAGTTTTTTCCAGATTTTAAATTTGGATATCTAGCTAGTTGATGAATTTTAGACATAAAAATTATTGATATAATGAAAAATATTAAGTAATCTTGTTTATTACATTTATAGAACTTAGTCGAGTATGTTCAAGAGGAGGAGAATGTGGAGTGGAATATATATATATATATATATATATATATATATATATATATATATATATATATATATATATATATATATATATATATATATATATATATATATATATATATATATATATATATATATATATATATATATATATATATATATATATATATATATCTAGTATATGAAAATTAAAATAATACAAACAAATTTATTGTGTGATTACAATATAAAACTCATTATACATATTAATAATTAGATTTAACTTTAAATCATATATAAGAACACTTCCACCATGGTTTGCGTTGTTTAAAATCCTTTTCGTAGAATGAGCTCTTATATTGTCTTTTAAAGGGCCACTTTTTCTCTTCTCTTAGAACATAATCATCATAATAATCTGAGTTATATCTTGCTTTATATACATTTTTCATTGGGTTTTCACTGCTGTCTTTTACACTATAGAGAAAGCCCTCTTTTACCAGTCTCTTCTTTTGATCTTCCTTTTCTATCATATCAGTCCTTCTTTTATGTGAACATACTTGCAACCGGTATAAATTTCTCTCCATGTCACATATAATTTTTCTTCTCATTTCCTCCAGATTCTTCTCATCTGTCTCTGCCTCTATGCTGTCTAAACATGCAGTAGGTTCATGAGAATGTTCAAAATCATGAAAATGTCCTTTACAAATAGAACAGTTGTAATAAAAGGATATTTCTAACTCAACTTGTTCACTCATGTTATTACACTGCTAACTAAAAACTTAGTGAATTCTATTCACAGACTAATAAAACTATAGCAAAAATCCATTCCTCATATTCCCTCCGCCGCTAATATGTAAGCAAGCCCTCTGATTGGCTGAGAAGGAAACACGTGATCTAACTGTTTTCTATTTCTGGAAACTCATAACATTCGCCTCGAGCATACAACAACAACAACAGCAAGATCTAGGGAAAAGAGGTCGTTGACCCTGTCCTCGTTAGACTCAATAATCTATCAAAGTGAGAAAAATACTGTTTTTCCATTCTCACTGACAAAAACCATAAAACATACATGAATTGCTGTTGACATCCATGAAAAACATCAAATAAATTGACCAAAACACATAACCGTCCAAGAAACAACCATCAATGTGAGAAAGTTCCTGTTTTTCCATTCTCACTGACAAAAACCATAAAACAGACATGAACTGCTGTTGACATCCATGAAAAACATCAAATAAATTGACCAACACACATAACCGTCCAAGAAAACATCCATCAGTGTGAGAAAATTCCTGTTTTTCTATTCTCACTGACAAAAACCATAAAACATCCATTAAAGCGAGAAAGTTCCTGTTTTTTCATTCTCACTGACAAAAACCATAAAACATCCATTAAAGTGAGAAAGTTCCTGTTTTTTCATTCTCACTGACAAAAACCATAAAACATCCATTAAAGTGAGAAAGTTCCTGATTTTTCATTCTCACTGACAAAAACCATAAAACATCCATTAAAGTGAGAAAGTTCCTGTTATTCCATTCTCACTGACAAAAACCATAAAACATCCATTAAAGTGAGAAAGTTCCTTTTTTTTCATTCTCACTGACAAAAACCATAAAACATCCATTAAAGTGAGAAAGTTCCTGTTTTTTCATTCTCACTGACAAAAACCATAAAACATCCATTAAAGTGAGAAAGTTCCTGTTTTTTTCATTCCCACTGACAAAAACCATCTCCCTAATGACTCTATGCCCATATTTGGTGTAGGGTCACGAGTATAAGATAGCTCTCTACTGAAATGGTGGGTGTGAGAGGGTGTTACTCGCTCTCCAATCACTTTCAACAATTAAAAATGGCACTAGCCCTTTCAATTTCCAACCAAATGAGCCCTTTTGAAGTTTCTACTACAACACTTTCAATAAAAATCTTATATGCCCCCAGGGTATAACTTACAACCCTTGCCCTGAGGGCTGTGGGAGGGGTACATTCTCAAAGACCTAATTTCAAGAACTTTCTACTGCGTTGAACAAAATGGCTATCTGAAAATTTTGATTGGATGTGTTTGGAGGAATGGTGGGCGTGAGAGGGGGGTTAGTTACCCTCCAATCACTTTCGACTATTAAAAAGGGCACTAGCCCTCTCAATTTCCAATTGAATGAACCCCTTTTAAAGTTTTACGGCAACTCTATCTATAAAAACCTTATATGCCCCCAGGGCATAACTTACAACCTTTGCCCTTGGACCTCTGGGGGTTTGTCATCCTTAAATACATAATTTCCAGAACTTTCACCTACGTTGAACAAAATGGCTATCTCTAACTTTGATAAAAAAAAACAACAAAGAGAAAAATCTCAGTGAAAAAAACAACAACAAACGAAACTGCGGCCAGTGGAAAGAAAAGAAAAGACAAATGCAAAACAACGCGAATATTTCGCCTGTATCACAAACCAGGCGTCTTCAGCACGAAAGACAGAAGAAGAACAAGATAAAAATAAAATAATAAAAAGTAAATTAGAAAAAAAATTTGATTTAATACAAGATGTGACTTTAGCCAGTTTCGATATTCAAGTCATTTTGAAACTAATTATCCTAGTAAATGAATTATTGGCAAATCTTTTCATAGATGCTATTGAAAACTCCGCTATTCACAGTTTTAGAATCTCCCCTTGTTTCTGGGGTAGGTTCATGGATGATTTGGTTTGCGTTTGGAAACATGGATTGGACTCCTTAGACCTATTTTTTGAGCATTTAAAGAGTTTTGATTACAATATTAGATTTACAGTTGAGTTTGAGGAAAATAATAAATTATCTTTTCTGGATATTTTATTAATTAAAAGGGATCTCCATTTACTTTTCTCAATTTACAGAAAACCAACCCACAATGATAGGTATTTGAATTTTCATTCTTGCCACCCTATGTCGGTGAAACAGGGGTTGTAATTTCACTAGTGGATAGAGCCTTTAGAATTTGTTCCCAAGAATTTCTGGATTCGGAATTGTTATACTTGAGGGATATTTTGTTTTGTAATAATTACCCAATTAAGTTTATTGACAAAATAATTGAAAATAGACGTGTTAAGCATGATAGAAGGGTTATTGGGGGTTTTCAGTCTTTAAATTTAAATGTATCAAAAAGTTTCATTTCATTACCATATCTACCTGGTTTGGGTGAGAAACTTTCCCGGATTTTGCGTAAATTTGGTATTGATGCATGTTTCCAATCGTTGAGGCCAATGGGTAGTTTCTTTGGTTCTGGTAAGGATTTAACCCAGAGAAATTTAGTAAGTGGGGTGTATAAAATTCCGTGTTCTTGCGGGAAGTTCTATATTGGTAGGACTCACCAACAATTTGTTCAAAGGTTTATTGGACACCGAAATTCAATAAAAAAAACCTACACTTAAGCAAGCCTCCAGAAGCTTTTGTTTCAGCTTTAGCAGAACGTATTTGGTTTCAAACAGATCACTAAAATTTGATAAGGCCTTAGCTATTTCAAATGATAAGGGGTATACACAATGGATGAGAGAAACCATTGAACTTAAAAAACATGTGTTTGCTAACCTTTCGATAAATAGGGACACAGGTAGTTTAAATATTGACCCAATTTATGATAATCTTCTATAGAGTGAATCAACAGTCAATAAGGGAATTAAGATTGTAAATAATCAACTGGGGACTGCTTTACCTGCTAGACTATATCGAATTGTTTCAATAATAGCCAATAAAAGGATTGTTTCGCAACAGAATAGTTAAAGTAATTTCCATTTTTTTTTCCTCAGTTGATCTGGTGTTCTCACTAAAGTAACTCCATAATAATACTTGTTTTAAGATTTATTTATTCATCTACATTAATATATATTGCATGTTTTGTTCGCATTGATTGTTTATTTAATTTTTTTTCGTTTTAAGTTTCATTTATACTTTAATAGCAAAATATTTGTTTTCGTTTTAAGATAGAATTTAATGTTCAATCTAAGCATTACTCACTTTAAGATCTATTTATTCATTTATATTATTACTTGTTGTATGTTTTTTGCTATGATTGTTTATTTAATTTCTGTTCATTTAGGGTTTCATTTATTCTTTAATAGTAATATATGGTCGTTTTGAGTTTGAATTTTAACAGTTATTTGTATCTCCTGAGCTTAAGTTTAAAGTGGCCTTTATTTTTCTTTGAAAAACTTATTTTTCAGAAAGTTTTTTTTTAATTAATTTTTGTTCGTATTTTATTGTAAAAAGTTTCAAGTTTTTTTTTGGCATGGGGGGGGTGCGTACTGTCCGATTATTCGTGACTTTAAAAAATATATCTAGAACTTTAAATTTATATCGAATTAGGCTTTTTTTAAAGTCTATACGATTAGGCTACCTCTTTGATAACAACCTTCTATAAGAACAAAAGACAGCTTGCATAACTTGTGGGCAGCGATTGACAACAATGAATGGATTGAAAAAATTGCTCCAATAAGGGGGTTTAGACCATTTCACTTGCTGACACAAAGGCATCACGGCTGTTTGGAATTAACCTTAATAATAATTTTTGTGCCAAAGCAATTTTGCATCCATCAGAGAGTATGTATTGTAACCTTATAATTGGATAATTATAATAGATTTCCTATGTGTTATTTCCATGCAAAACCCCTTCCCATAAGTTATAAACCCCCCTTAATAAGTTATGCCCCAGGGCATAACTTACAATGCCTACCCCTGGGCCCTGGTGGGCTGTGTCGACACCGGAGTTTTTGTTATCAGAACTTTGAACTATTTTAACAAAATGTCTATCTCAAAATCTTTATCTGATACATTTAGGGCGTGGAGAAGGGAGAGGGGCTAATTGCCCTTCAATCTCTTTTGACTCTTAAAAAGTGAACAAGAACTTTCAATTTCCAATCAAACGAGCCCTCTCTAAAGTTTATACGAGCATCTTTCCATAAGAAATAATATTAAGGATTTGGAGATTCCTTAAATTACAACCCTTGCCCTGAGGGCTTTGGGGGAGTTGTAATCCTCAAAGACCTAATTTCCAGAACTTAAAACTACGTTTAATAAAATGGCTGTTTTAAAATTTTGATTGGATGTGTTTGGAGAAAAGGTGGGCTTGAGAGGGGTGTTAGTTGTTCGACTATTACAAAGGGCACTAGCCCTCGGAATTTCCAATCGAATGAGCCTTTTTTGAAGTTTCTACGACACCGCCTTCTATAAAAACCTTATATGCCCCCAGGGCATAACTTAAAACCCTTGCCCTGAGGGTTTTGGGGGATTGTCCTCCTCAAAAACATATTTTCTACCTGGAAGTCAACTACAATGAACAAAATGACTATCTCAAAATTTTGATTGGATGTGTTTGGGGGAATGCTGGGCGTGGGGGGGGGCTAGTTGCCCCCAGTCACTTTTGACTATTAAAATGGGCTCTAGCCCTTTGAATTTCCAATTGAATTTGCCTGTTTTGAAATTTCTACGACAACGCCTTCTATAAAAACCTTATATGTCCCCAGGGCATAACTTAAAACTCTTGTCGAGGGTTGTGGGGGAGTGTCCTCCTCAAAAACATATTTTCTATCTGTAAATCAGATACCCCGAACAAAATGGTTATCGCACACTTTTGATTGGATGTGTTGGGCGAAAGGATGGGCGTCGGGGGGGGGGCTGGTTGCCCTCCAATCACTTTTGACTATTAAAAAGGGCACTATCCCTTTGAATTTCCAATCGAATGAACCTTTTTTGAAGTTTCTATGACAATGCCTTCTATAAAAACCTTATTATGCCCCCAAGGCATAAATGAAAACCCGTTCCTTGAAGGTTCTGGGTGAATGTCCTCCTCAAAAACCCATTTTCTATCTGGAATTCAGTAATAATAAACGACATGGCTATCTCAAAAATGTGAGTGGTTTTGTTTGGGGAAATGAGGGGCGTAGGAGGGGGGAGGGGCTATCTGGCCTCAAAACAATTTAGACTATTAAAAAGGGCACTAGCCCTTTAATTTCCAAACGAATGAGCCTGTTTTGAAGTTTCTACGACAACGCCTTTTATAAAAACCTTAAATACCCCAAGGGCATAACTTAAAACCTTTGCACTGAGGGTTGTGGAGGAGTGTCCTCCTCAAAAATATATTTTCAATCTGGAAATCAACTACGCTGAAAAATGGCTATCTCAAAATTTTGATTGGATGTGTTTAGGGGAATGATGGGCGTAGGGAGGGGGGGCTCGTTGCCCCCCAATCACTTTTGACTATTAAAAAGGGCACCATCCCTTTGAATTTCCAATCGAATGAACCTTTTTTGAAGTTTGTACGACAGCGCCTTTTACAAAAACCGTATATGCCCCCAGGGCATATCTTAAAACCCTTGCCCTGAAGGTTCTGGGGGAGTGTCCTCCTCAAAAACATATTTTCTATCTGGAAATCAACTACGCTGAACAAAATGGCTGTCTCAGAATTTTGATTGGATGGGTTTGGGAAAATGATGGGCGTGAGGGGGTGGGGGGGCTAGTTGCACTCCAATCCCTTTCGACTATTAAAAAGAGCACTAGCCCTTTAAATTCCAATCGAATAAGCTTGTTTTGAAGTTTCTACGACAACGCCTTCTATAAAAACCTTATATGGCCCCAGGGCATAAATTAAAACCCTTGCCCTGAGGGTTGTGGGGGAGTTTCCTCCTTAAAAACATATTTTCTATATGGAAATCAACTACGCTGAACAAAATGGCTATCTCAAAATTTTGATTGGATGTGTTTAGGGAAATGATCGGCTTGGGGGGGGAAGGGGGCTAGTTACAGTCCAATCACTTTCGACTATTAAAAAGGGCACTAGACCTTTAATTTGCTGTCGAATGAGCCTGTTTTGAAGTTTCTACGACAACGCCTTCTATAAATACCTTATATATCCCCAGGGCATAACTTAAAACCCTTGCCCTGAGGGTTGTGGTGGAGTATCCTCCTCAAAAATATATTTTCTATCCAGGAATCAACTACACTGAACAAAATGGCTATCTCACAATTTTGATGGGAGGTGTTTGGGGGAATGATGGGCGTGGGGGGGTCTAGTTGCCCTCCAATCATTTTGGACTATTAAAAAGGGCAAGAGCCCTTTAATTTCCAATCGAATGAGCCTGTTTTGAAGTTTCTACGACAACGCCTTCTATAAAAACCTTATATGCCCCCAGGGCATAACTTAAAACCCTTGCCCTGAGGGTTGTGGAGGAGTGTCCACCTCAAAAATATATTTTCTATCTTGAAATAAACTATGCTGAACAAAATGGCTATCTGAAAATTTTGATTGGATGTGTTTGGGGAAATGTTGGGCGTGGGGGGGGGGGGCTAATTGTCAGTTTGGTATACATATTGTGATATCTATTTGTTTTAGTCTTAATACCTCTTTATTTGTTGAAGTCAAAAAAGTGAAAAAATTTAAAATGTATTTTGTTTTCAGTAAAGTTCAAATTACTTTCTGGTCTTGAGGAGGTTTGGGGGTTGTCAGCCCTACTCATGCTCATTGTTGCTTTTTTTTAGTTTGAATAGGTTATTTCTTGTTATTTCTGTTCGTTTTGGGTTCAATTCATTTATTTATGGTGGTTTGTGGTAGTTTTACGCTTGGAAAATTATTTGAATTTATTTCTATTCATTTTTGGCTTAACAAGGCCATGGGCACCGGCAAGGGGGGTCAGTGGGGGGGGGGGGGTCTTGGCCCCCGCCTGGAAATTTGGGACTATATTATTATTAGGTTTATGTTATTGACAAGGATCGTTATTTACTTACCATTCATTACTATGAAGAATTTGTTTTTTTGTTGTTGTTTTTTTGCTCCAGCCAAATCATATACAGAAAAAATTGTACAAAAATTTGTTAGGGGTCATTCAGTCACAAATTAGAACTTATATTTTTCGTTATTATGGGTCAAAATCTATTGGCAGGCAGCCAATAATGGGACAACAAACATTTTCTCCATGGTTTTTCCCTATTCTGTTTTTTTTCCTTTGGTTTCCTGATAATTACTATATTGTCCCAAATTTCCAGGTGGGGGCCATGCCCCCCCCCCCCACCGCCCCTTCTTGCCGGTGCCCATGGTCTCGTTAAGCCAAAAATGATTAGAAATAAATTCAAATAATTTTCCAAGCGTAAAACTACCATAAATCACCATAAATAAATGAATTGAACCCAAAACGAACAGAAATAACAATAAATAACCTGTTCATACTCAAAATAGCAACAATTACCATGAGTAGGGCTGACAACCGCCACACCTCCTCAAGATCAGAAAGTAATTTGCACTTTACTGAAAACAAAATACCTTTTAAATGTTTTCACTTTTGTGGTCATACCCCAAACAGGCGAAAGGAAAACTTTGCACCTCACCACCTCTTCGATCTTTTTCACCTAGCAGAAAACCGTAAAGCATACAAAAGACACATCCACGCCATAACGAATAAAGAAGCCCCAAGACAATTTTCAAGGAGGAATTGGATTTAAGTCATGTAAGTCAAGACTTCAACAAATAAAGAAGCATTAACATTATAAAGAATAGATATCAGAACATGTATATCAAACTGACAATACACGGTTTTTTATTTTTTTTTTTTAAAGTAAAGTGCAAATTATTTTGTGGTCTGAAGAAGATATGGGTGTTGTCAGCCATACTCCTTTTACTTTTCGCTCGTTTTAAGTTTGACTAGGCTATCCATTATAGTTTCTGTTAGTTGTGGGTTTCATTTATTTGTTAATGATGATTGGTGGTAGTTTTACACTTGGAAGATAAGAAAAACAAACTCGTAGAATTTGACAACACTTTTGTCCGTAAAAACTTAAACAATTTAGAATGTGTTGGTTCCCAAAGCCAACTATTCTTTCAAAGGATAGCCAAACCTTCTTAAACTTTTTGGTGCCATATGTTTCAGCTTAATTTTGATGAATGTTTGCCTAATTTTTTTTTTTTCTTCAATTTTTTTTTTAATTTGGCACCCGCTACTGTCAAAAATTGCAGAAAATCGGATGGAAGTCTTTTCAACACAAAAGGATTTGTGTTTTTTTTTTTCTAAGTTTTTAAGACACTTCTGGTGTGTAAATTCCTCTTTTTCCCGTTCCTTAGCACTTTTCAACAAAACTACAAAACAACTCAAATAAAATTTTCAAATTTAGAAACCTTATTTTCCCCCAGGGGGGGGGGGTATTTTTCACGTGGGTATTTTCCAAGGATGGGAGTATTTTCCGCGGGGGAGGGGGTATTTTCCGGGGGAGGGGGGGGTATTTGTCTAGAACCATCTGTCTTGGTTTTCTAAAACATGTTTCCAAAACACGGGTACTTTGAAAAGTTTAGGAAACTGGGAGAGATGTTTTCCAGATGAAATGTTTAGGAATAGCTCTAGTTACTTATTTGAGTGATTGCATGGTAAATAATAAGCTATTCGGCAAATTTGATACAATCTCTCTATCTAGGGCTGTAATGAGAGAATGTTAAGATTCTTAGGTCACGTTTTGCGAATAAACGATGACTTACTACCATAGCTTGTGTTTTCCCACAATCCAGCTGAAGCCAACCAAAAAGCAGTTCCTCAAATAGGATGGGAAGAAGTCCTACGTGCGGATATAAAGTAAATTCAGCGGAGAGGTTAAAGTTCCAAATATAGTGTGATGGTAGAGGAGCTCGCATTGCTTCTTTGCCTTAAGTTGGTTTGGCGCTGCGATGAAGTGTTTAAATTTAGTTATTATTTTTTCTAAAATGTGAAAACTCTGAATTTATAGCTTCAGGAACAACAAAGGAGAAGATCTAGAATGAAACTGTATATAACAGTAAAAGACTACATTAGATCTAAAATCCTCCTGTGGTTTTAGAGGCACTTAAGGCATCCAGGTAGAGTTTTCAGTCATCCCTCATCTCTGCGACCACCGAAACATCCTCCCATTTCGGTGGAGTGAGGCATTGCGATTTGTGACGTCAGCTCGGTAGCTGTATCTTAGAGGGTTTTTGGGGTAATCTCATCTTATGGTACTGCGTAGCTGCGCCTGGAGGACGGTTTTTGGTATTCAAGTTTTGGGCTTGCGATTCACGTGCTCGAGGTATCTGTATTTCCGGTATTTGATCACTTTGGTTGTCAGTGGTTAAAACATTTTGTGTCGTACAGTAGCGTTCATTACTTTTTGGGTCCAGTTAAAATTTAGAATGCATCTCAAACGTATGTTTTTGAACACGAGGAGTTTCTTTTCCAGTTGTTGGTTCAAATACATGATTTTGGAACCATAGCAAAGCGTCGGGAGGGCGCTACTATTGGACATCCTTAGCTTGAGTCAAAGAGTACTGCTGGATGTAAAAGATTTGAGACAGTTCCCTGAAGGATCATTTGCCTTGCCGATTATGGCCTTTGACTTCTTGTTGGCATGATCCAGTATTGTGTATTGTATTTCCTAAATACTTGAACACCATGACTTGTCCAATTGCTTGGTGGTCGTATCATACATAAAGTGAAGATCCACTGTTCGCTACCCTTTTCGTTCAGTTGGAATTTATCTTCAGGATAAGATATATTTTCAGCAGAAAGAAAAAACAAAATGTGTATAATAAACTGATCCCCACAAAGATTCCATGGCCTTTAAAGGAGGGGGGGCAATATACATATTATTTAAATACTAAGTCCTTAAACACTAGATTTAAAAACGATAGAGAGAGAGAGAGAGAGGGGGGGGGGGACGTTTTCAGCAGTTAACGAAAATTCGTTCTTTTTATTGTGCAAAAAAAAAAAACTAGACCGGCAACAAGGCCAAAAATCAATCAGATTTTTTTTTAATGTATTATTAAAGTCCCAGACGATTGATGTTCTCGAGCCAAATCAGGAAGAGTATTAAGTATAATATGACACCCAACTAAGGATTAATATCAGATCTTACTACTGGTAGTATACGTACATACATCATACATGCGTGTATTTAAAAACCAGTGGTCATATACATAAAAACAAATAAACAAAAAAATCAATAAAGAAAGAACAATAACACTCAACAAATTTAAACTACAGCTTCTTTCTGCACCATCAGACTATTCTCTATAAAACAACCTAACACAATAATTAGGTTCCTCGAAGTAGTCCCCAAAACACCCGGTAGCAGTGGTACATCCCATGGAAAAAATCATCCCTAAAATTCATCAAACTTTGGCATCTACTTAGAAAATGATTCACCCCATCCCCAAGCTTCCCACAGACGGGACGGGCGCTCCTGCCTCCCGAGCCATCCTCTTCATAAGACTCCCAGTATTCTTTACACATTGGTATGCAATATGACCGCTCCTGCAACCAATACTTAAGGGTTCTCAACGGTAGATTCAGCTTCAAATAAAACTCCACCCCATACACATCTTAATTTGTCTATAAAATGCAGGCTACTAGACTTTTTCAGACCCGTTAGACAAACCTGAATCTCTTGGTCCCAAAGGCGCGATGCAAACTTACCGAGGAAATCTTCAGGTTTACCTAGAGGACCCTGCCCCTCATTCCATGCCCATGATAAACCAGCATTATCCAACAGTGCGTTAACTTGTTTTAGCCATGCTGTCTTTTTGGTAAAACTTAACATCTCTGTATAGGCCGCTTTCGCCAGGCGGTATCAGGTAAGCGCGTAACCTGTAACCAAAACTTAATCATTTGTATAGTCCTCATATGACGTAGATCCTGCAAACCCAAATCACCCTTTAGGACCAAACTACTAAAATTATTTTGGAGGCATATAACTCTTCTAAAATACATAAACTGCAGAGATTCCAGTTGTTTTACCGTAGTAGTCTCCCACAGCTCACATCCATAGTGGGCAACAGGTAGGACTTTAGTCATAAAAAGGTACTTGTGCATCTTCATATTTTTGATTCCCATGATATGTTTTTGTCAAAGTAGAGCACAAGCAGCTGCCTTTCCACGTGAAATCATCAATTTAATGTGCTTGGTCCAATTCCCATTTGCTGTGACCACGAATCCCAGATATTTATACTTTGGGGTCACTTTTATTGCCTCATCTTTATAAGAAAAGAAATAATCCTGAGGTCCATTGGGCTTCCTACTTTGGAAGATGACAATCTCTGTCTTAGATGTGTTCAGCTTCAATTTCTTCGAATCTAGGTAAGATTCAGTTAAATTTAGAGGAGCTTGGGTCTACTCGGCTGATCTGGCCACTAAGATTGTGTCGTCAATGGGCATAAAAAAAGAAAATAGGTTAATTCCTAGTGATCCAACTCGGGCCCCTTTTATTTGAAGAAACTCTGCGAAATCATTGATATACAGACTAAAAAGCTTCGGTGACAACGTACATCCTTGGCGAACTCCTCTGAAGGTTCTGAATGGCCTAGACACATCTTTTTTAACAATAAAAACCACAGATAAATTTATCTCATACATGTTAATTAATAACATAATAAAAGGCCTGGGTAGGCCTATCTTAACAAGGTAACGGAATAAAATAGGTCTATCAAATGCCTTTTCAAAGTCCAAAAACGCAACAAAAAGCCTACCATTTCCCCTGCAATATTTTTTAATAAGTGCTTGGAGTGTAAATCCACAGTCTGCAGTTGAATAATCCTTTGGGTTTCTTCCTTAAGTTTCACTGACAATAATTTCGTTTTCTAGCCACAGTCCTAATCTACAATCAAGAACGTTTCCCAAAAATTTACTAATTGCTCGTACTAGACTAAAAGAGTGGTGGTTACCATGCTTCATCCGGTCACCTTTTTTAAATAACGGCATTATAACCGACATATTCCATGCTGTTGGCCAGCTACATGCAACCAGGACCGCATTATACAAAGTTAATAGAACTGGCAACAGGGGACCGATTAATTTCTTATACATTGTTGACGGAATTCCATCAATACCCGGCGAAGATCTTCGACTGTGGTTCTTGATGGATTGTTTCAACTCACTCTCTGATATTTCCTGAATTTGCTGGTAAGAATGCTCTGGGAGCGGGAATTCACTGACCACTGCATCTATCGGGTCAGTATACACTTGCGGGTAGATGGGTGCCTGGCCAGCTGAGTTTCTATGATTCCCCAGGTTTTCAAAATAAGTCGGCCAAGGGTTAACTTCTGGGATCATTTTTGATTGGTCACGTGGCCCACGTAAATACTTCCATATATAATCCATATATAATGCTTTCTTCCTCCTTACTAAAGCCTTGTGTCCTTTTCTAGCTAATCTAAATGTTGATAGGGCTTCTTGTCGTTGCTCTCGGCCATTGACATTTTTTACCTTATTTAATAAGCTAAATTGGCACAACTACTAAGTTTGCAATCATTATCAAAAGGATTCACTCTCGGCGGCAAATGTTTCAGGACATGATCAGCCTCTTGGTGAAGGAGTTGTGACAGGCAGCCAGTAATTATTTGAGGGTCCGAAGAGAGTTCACCTAAACCCTTCAACTTACCCAAAATCTCTTCTGAGTAAAACCTATCTTTCAGCGTTTTTGTTTCTTCATCAGTTCAATCTTGTCGTAACCGCCTTATAGCTTGAGCTCGGGATATACGGCTAGAATGGGGGAGAGAAGGAACATTAAACATTCTAGAGAGTTGGAGAGAAAGTTTTATAGGAAAATGATCCGAACCCAGCACGTGGAGAACCTCAAAATCAACAACACAGGCAGCGAACTCCACACCCATTAATGCGTAATCTATAACACTGGGATTTGGCCCGGAAAAGCATGTGTACTCACCTCTACCTCTGTCCTTATCAAATCTTACATTACAAATTGCTAAACCATTCTCCTCGCAGTATGCCAATAAATTTCTCCCCCAATATTCATTCTTCTAGACTGATCGCCACTGCTCGGTGGCATCTCAGAGACCTCAGGAAGGACCTCCGCATTATCATCTGAAAAAAATTCAAGAGTTATCTCTAATACATTCGAAGTATAGGCATTAAAATCCCCTACTACAACCAGACGGTCCCCCGGAAACTTCTGTTGAATCAGTCGCGTTTCTTCATATAAAATAGTCCACGTGTCTTCAGACGAGTTAGAACTATTTTGCGGTGCTAGATACACAGAACCTACAATTAAAAAAGTACTCTCATACTTAAATCTACCCCACACGATATTCTCTGATTGGGTCGCCAGTCTCACTGCAGAAGAAAATGACATTTGGCTAAAATACATAACCACACCACCAAAATACCAATTATTCTTAGAAATTGTTCTGTTTATTGCATAAAAAGAATAATTATGTAAAGGGGGGCCCTGCAGATCATCCTCACAATTATGCCAAGACTCAACCACAAAAAATATATCGAGATCCCTCAATAATACTAATGATGTTTTTTTCTCATTAAAACCTTGAATGTTCCAGCACCCAATCCTAAGTTCGCGATAAACAGACAAAGATATATGGTCACACCGGTCCTAATCATCATTCTCGTCACTCATATTCTCAGAAGAGTCACCAGCCTCTTCTTTTTGGGGCGAGTTCAAACCATTCGACTTGTCGGCTGGTGCAGTTTCACTGCAGCTCTCAGCCGTGCTGTTTTTACGGACACATCGATTTCCGGTTTTATGGGCATCTTCGGGACTAATGATGGTTTTTAATCTCCTCTTTGCTTTCCCACGAGTAACCATTTTGTGCTTTTTATCAGGCCAAGCCGCGTTCTTGTTAGTTCTGTCTCTGAAATTTACAGTTTGAGTTTTGAATTCCCGGGGCTTGGGGGTTAACTTGTTGAGTCTGCGATCTGGGCACAGTACTAGATTTAGCAGCCAACATTTCCACCCTGCCTGTGACTTGGTCATAATAAATTGTTCGGCCCTCAATCAAAAGGCGTGTTCCTCTTAATTTGGCGTCTTTTCCACGCGACAAAGCCTCATTCAGCATTGGTTTAAGCTCTTGGCGAGATTTACGTTCCAAATAGGTATAACCCGGTGCTACTGAAAAATCAAACTTTTTTAAAAGCCGGCCACAACGTAGGATTATGTCGCGAAGTGTCTAATTATTAAATTTCACTAAAATAAGGCGCACCACACCTGGTTTGCTTTTTTCCAAGTGAAACACATCCTTCAAAGCACGCCTGGTCAAACTAAGCTGGGGTAAATAGCGGTTTATTGCCGCCATAACCTCTTCTACTAGACTACTTGGAGGTGGGTTTACTGACTTCAAATTGTAAATTATCAGATTTTGCTGTTTAATTTCTCTTTCGACTTGCTCCGACCTTTTCTTTTCTTCAAATAGTAGGTTCCGCAGCTGGTTGATTTCGGATCTTACTGCATCATCCCGTCTGCCTGTCTCAGTTTTGCGGGCCGCTAATTCCGATTCGATCACAGAAACGCTATTGGCAACATCTTGAATCTGATTAGTTTAGCATCCATTTGTGACAATTTTTCAAGGATTGCTGTGACCCCGGTTGATTCAGCCATTTCCAAAATTATTGTTCGTAGTTCTAAGAGCTACGAAGCTGACGAGTCGACCGATCAGAAACCAAGGATAAAGTAAGTCTAAGGAACCTAGGAAGATCACAGTGGAGCTGAAGAAAAGTGAAGGATGTGCAGGAAAGAATATAAAAACTTTCAACATCCAATAATGGTTTAGTTGCTGAACGATTTGTTTCCTCGATTAGATCTGTGGCCTTATTGTAAGTGTTGGACAGCAGTTTAAAAAACAAAGGAAAAGTAGACATTCATATAACTGGGCAATAAGAAACATGCGACTTGATAAAACCGTGAAATAAAATTCTCAGAATTGGTCAAGGATCAATATCTTATAATAACAAGGCTTCTGCATACCTTCATTTTAATCAAATTAATATATTGCTCAAAAGATCAATTTTCAGACGCCTATGAAACGGACATGTCTATCTATTGATCTACTAATACAGCCTTCGTACAGATGAAATTGTACGAAGATACACGAGAAGTAAAATTAAAAAACTAGATTTAGAAACATTAAAGGCAAGATAGTAAGCATCAAACCAAAATAAAATTCTCGAACAGGTCTATTAGCTTTGTGCAAACCACAGTCTCCGTCCTTCTAGAAGTAACAAGGGTGTTATCAACAGTAGAAGCAACAAGAGAAGCCAAAGAAAGTAAACCTATGGGCACGAAAAAATGTAGGATGATATACACGACAATAATGTAAAGGATTTTCATTTCTAACTGCGTAAATTAGGTCCTTTACCTAGATTAAAAACAATACAGACCCTAGAATTGATCCTTGAGGAACTCCAGGTAAATTTTTGATGGCAAACAGGGAAGCTGACTAACAGAGATTATTCTACCAAATAAGTAAGATTTAAACTAAAGAAACGCACTACTTCTTACGCTGGAAAAAGTTTAGAGAAAAGAACACTGTGAGTTAACGAATCAAAGGCTTTACCAACATCCAAGAATAAAGCAGCAGGAATAAAATAGAAGACTAGTTTAACAGGACTGCACATGCCTTCTTGGTTGAATAATTTCTACGAAAACCAAATTGAAAACCATGAGAAACGCCTTTAGAAGTAAGAAAATTGTTAAGATGAGAAAGCATCACATTCTCAAAAATCTTGCTAAATAAAGACTATAGAGATATCGGCCGAAAATCAGCTTTCAAAATGCATTGCCCAGGTTTCGTTCCCTACGTTAGGATCATTAAGGAGCTTTTTCATCTAATCTTTGACGGTTCCAGCTGTCTGTGAACGTTTTCAATAATTTCATTTGTGATATGGTATGCTGAACGAGAGGTCATCTAGCTTCTTCCTCAGTCTACTTTGCTCTTGGCTCAGAGATATGACGCTTATCAGCGCGGACGCGTTTTATAGCCTTATTGAGCATAGAATACTCTAATTTGAAGCCCTAACTCGTATCAGCAAACAGAGGTTTTAGAAGTTTATTCTCCTTGTCAGGCCTCCTCTCAGTCATATCCCACGACTCGGCAGAGATCCATTCTCCTTCGGTGACTTTTCTAGGCCAAATCGTTCATAGGTGACATCGTTATAAGTTTGTCTGATAGCAATCTAAGCTTCCTTCAGATTTTCATCACTCAGTAGACAAAGAGCCTCGAATCTGTTGGTAAGTTTTTGTGACCGGATATCGCTGTCATTCTCTTTTACGAAATGTTAGGGCCGTTGCCTAGTTGTCGTCACCTTTTTGGGGGCCGACGGTTTAAATCCTATTTTGACAACCATAAGGCTATGGTTGGAGAAAACATCAGTTCTTCCGAATTTGTGAATATCGCACATTGACGTCAATCACTTCTTACTTATCAGTAAGTTGTTGCGCTGGGTTACGGGAAATCCAGGAATGCTTGTGCATATCTTTCAGGGCGTATAGAGTGCCTGCAACAGCCAATCCATTGGACTGATCTATTTCTGTAAGCAACTTTATATTTTCGTTGCGTTCTCCAATACCAAGATTGTCCAGGACCACAGAGTTCGGTTCGTTATAGAACATCCCTTTTCTGATCATCTGAGGCTACGTTATTGGGTGCAAAGCATGCAACCAGGGCCATTTTGGCATGCTTTCCGTGGGATCGAGCAGTTATATTAGGGTTGCTCACGGGTTTACAACTAATCAGTGATATTACGACAGATAAAATGGCTTCGGCCATTCCAGTTTCTCGCCTTGTTTCATTGTCACATAAGACTAAGGTTCTTCTACTGTTGAGCAGCTGCTTCCCATTTCCCAGCCACCGTACCTTCAAGAGGGCCATGATGTCTAGCTGACAGTGGTTCATCTGCTACTACAGTTGCTCTACCTTCGTCAGCTGTGCTAGCGTTAGAATGTTTTAAACTTTAAAGTTTAGTAGTATTTTTGTATTCAAAACTGTTGACCGTTGGGTGACCACAGGGGGTCGTAATGAAAAAGGTTACTCCGATAATTGTCTTCTTAGATGATTCTCATGCAAGTTATTTATTTCCCTAGGGAGTTTCTTCTCTGGTTCTGGGAATGGCTTGTAATAAGAAAAGTGGGGATACAGGGTTGTCAATTACAAATGTAGTTTTTGTTTTTCTGCTTCATTATATATTGAACTTAATATGAAAATATTATCGTACATATAAAGTTTTCTCTGTGCAAAACATGTAAGAATCCTGAGATAAATACTGCTCTGTTTGAAATCTGTCTAAAAGGCTTTGACTAACAAAGCTGCAAATTCTTCTATATTTGTTAGCTCTTTTACTTTTAAACAATTACTAAATTTGGATTTATTCTAGGTCATCTTATAGAGCGGATCGTCCTATCAATTTAGGAGAGAGTCAAGTTAGTCATGTGGACATGTCTTATACCCCTACAAGTAATCTTGCCGAAAGAGCTAGAGCACATGCTCGGCAAGTAGCTTCAGAGAAAACAACTGATGTTCCAAAATGGTTCAAGCTTGGGAGATAACTTTTTCTTCCTATTTTGTTGCTGAATTTTTTGTACGTGAATGTTTAAAATATGCTATTCTTTAATTTGATTTTTTCTCTTCATAATTATTATTGGAGATTAGAGCTCAGTAATCAATACTTGAATATATTAAATCAGGTTTTTTTTTAACAGGAGGATCGTTTTGCTTAGAATATACATTTTTTTATTTAAAACGAACACTGATCCAGTAAACCTACCCAATTTGCCGAATTGCCATTAACAACCAGCTAGCCATAACCAGCAAAAAATTACTGCCCGAATAACATTGAATATCGAAATGTAAATGGACAAAGAATTTGGTACAAAAAAGACGATATTAAAATACGCCAGACTAAATTAGGTCCAAATCACCTTCTGGGCAATATTTTCACTGTGGATTTTTAAATTGATTGATCTTTTTATACTGCTTTATCGCTGCTTATACGGTAAATCTTTGTCCAACGGACTACTATTAATATGAAAAATAGATTAAACGCTTAGAGACCATTAAGATATGTTGTTTTTTTGTTTGTTTTTTTTTCTAAACCAAGGAACTAAAAAAGAAAAAAAATATCAATTTACCAGCTTAGCTTATCAGTTTTTCACTATTAAATTACCAGTTTAGCTTATTGGGGGCTCATTATTTTGTTGTGATATTTTATGGTATGTAGTGAATGACTCCGTTTATTCATGCACTTAACGCAAGTTAGAGGATTTAAAAAAAGGGGAAAAATTCACCAGTAAACAATAGTTTACTACTATCACTTCAGTCGAATTGTCACAAAGTGCCCCCCCCTTCATACTGATGAATACTCTTCCTCCTTATCATCCTATCCGAAGCTTCAGCTATGGACACCTTCCAAAACAAAGATTTAAATCAATTTTATATTTTATTATCTTATACAGTTTTGTCATCAGTAGGACTTCCAAAGTCCCGTGTGCAGTTCTTTAAGTAGGTCCAACCATTTAGGAATTGGGGTTGGACTTCTTTGTTCATAAAGAGTGGCGTATGGTATTTGATCTTCAAACTTCATTTCTAGAATTCAATAAAATAAATCGAATACAGCTTGGGGGGTTGAAACATAAAAACCATCGAAGATAAAAAAAAAATAGCAATCTTGAAATTGTTACAAAAAACCTCCTTTGATTATCCTGATTAAGGGTAATCAAGAAAATAGCAACATCTGCTCTAAAAAGAAACTTGACAAATTGTCTTCTTATTCTTTAGTTATGCTGTTTTGTTCTTTGAAGCAAGGTTTTGAACAAATAAAAAGAACCAATTATATAGCTCTGCATGCGTTTGTGTAATTTAACCCAAAAGCTCC
Organism: Artemia sp. Qi Xiang Cuo; assembly: GCF_049724085.1. Classification (NCBI taxonomy): domain Eukaryota; kingdom Metazoa; phylum Arthropoda; class Branchiopoda; order Anostraca; family Artemiidae; genus Artemia; species Artemia sp. Qi Xiang Cuo. Next base: position 10,067,946 of record NC_142802.1, on the reverse strand, counting down.
AATATTATCACTTTCGGTAACTTTTATATTAAAAACAACAAAGTAAAAAGAAACAATTTCGATGATTAGAAAACAGTAAGATTCGTTGATTTGTTGTTTGCAAGACTTAAATTAGGTCGTTAGATTCAATATGCTCCATTTTGCTAGAGCAAAGACCCAACCGGATCCAGTACTGCGCAAGTGAGAACACGTTTTAAGATCAACCGATCTGATTAGTGTTGATTGGACCTCGTTCATCTTTTGGGCGTTAATTTTTTTTTTCTTTTTTTTTTTCATCTCGATATCTTTCACCAGTTGACGGCAGCTGATGCAATCAGTTTTCAAGGTGAGTGGCGAGGTAAAAATAAGCGAAAAGTCCAATCATTAAGTTGATAGAAATTCTTGGCTCTTTGTTTCCCTCTCTCAGAAATGTTCTAGTAGCTGAATATTACTTCGTATGTTGCTATGGAATGAAGTGAGATTTTACCACCTATAGTGTAATAGCTGATGTGAAGAATTCATTGTACAGAATATTATTTTAGTAATTTTTTAATGAAAACAATAATTTTAGAACAAAAAAAAATGAATATTCTAGGAAAACTTTGTAGAAATTGAACAAAAGTCTATTTTTTTTCTAATAAAAGTAAAGAGGAATGTTAAGAATTTAAACGAACAGAAATTATTCCGTATACTAGGGAGGCTGGTCCCTTTTTAACCCCTCGCCCTTTGCTCTCAATTTTTATAGTGCTATGCTTGAAGTATTTAGGAGAGTAAAATAAAAAGAAAATGGGTAATTGCAAGTGTTTATTTACTAATTAACTGTTGAACCATTTGAACTGAAAACTCTACTGTTTATGGCTAATGCACATCAAAAAGCCTTTCCGTTTTTGAAATACTGCGAAAAATACATTTTATTCCATTGCAATCACCCCTGTGCACATGGCGTAGGGATGGGGGGGGGGGGGGCCAGCTTCCCCCCCCCCTAGACCTGCAAATTTACATTAGATATGGCTGAAAAAGCAGATGGTTTGGAAAATACAGTTGATAAAACTCCATCACACTATCGACTGCCCCCCCCTAGACAATATGCTGCCTACGCCCATGCCTGTGCACGAAAAGTCATTACTAAATCATTAGGAACAGAAGGCAAAATTGTAGTGTAAAAAGAGTAAGGATGGGGGGTTAAGGAGGGAGCAGCCATCCTAATATGCGGAATAATTTTTCTTCATTTTTAAGTTTCAAGCAAACAATATTGAATGGAAGTTTCATTAAATACCTAGCCATGTTGGTGCTTTTAGAATTACTTACTGTCACATGACACTAATGCAAAAGCAACCACCAAAGCACAGGTTTGGTGAGTTATTTCTCTAAGAAAGTGACAGAAAAGAAATGCGGACAAAACCCTTAGTGAAATGGAAATTTCGGAGAATCTTACAGGCCACCAAGAGACAAAGAAGTTCCTATGTATGCGGTACCGACTGCCAAAACGAAAGATCTTGAAGAGAAAGTGCATCTTGAAGGCTATAATTGCCAGAAGAAGAAGAATAAAAGCTTGGATTAGGAACCAGTGTTTCTACTATTTTGGATTTTTGGCCTTCTCTTCGGAAAAAAAATAATCGACTCAGACTTTAATTTTGTTCGATTATTAGTAAAAAACAGATATTTGTCCGCCTTTAACTGTTCTATATCTTTTTTCTGAAAAGGGACTTTCAGACCAGCAGAATTGGTAGGCTGTTCTGTCAATAAAGTATAGGATATAGTGGCTGCTATGGTTATATTATGTCCCCATGCAGGTCTCGTCCATGTTTGTCATTATTTTACTGCTCTTCGTACCTAAACCTAGATAATTTGATTTTTTTCAATATTTCTTGAGATTTTTCAGCATTTAGAACCTGTGAAGCAGTAGACCACTATACCCTCTTTTATTTGTGGATGTTCGTGAAGAGACAGCGACGATCTTTCTTTTTGAAGTAAAATATGTTGTGTCAAGGTGATTTACTGTAATACTATTAGTTCATTTTACTAATAAAGTCTGGTTCAAGTTTAATCAATCATTCTATTATTCACATATCCATTTATATATTTGACAAAGCTCCATGGGGAGACAAGATCGAAAAACTTGGCCTAGACAAAGATAAAATAACAAATAACACTAAAGAACAAAGATAAACACGACGGCAAAGATACAATAACACGACAGTAGTATGAAAGTAGAAGGTAACCCAGGATCCATAAATAAATAGAAGAATTTCAGTATTATTAAATATAAATTAATACTAGAAGATAGCCGAGAGGTCCACATTCACCCAAAGCAACAAACCATACAAATAACTTTATCTTATTAAATAGATGCTAAATTAAAGATAATCTTGAATTAAATGAAATTTAAGATTCATTTTTATTAATTGAATAGAAGGAAATTTATCAATAAGATCCTTGTGAGCATCCCAACACCGGACTCTTGACACAAACGGAGCGAATTTATATCTCTCAGTACTATACTTGTCAATGTAGATACTCTTATTTTGTCGAGTGTTATAATTATGTAAATCTTGTGATTGGGAGAACAAACTTTGGTTGAGGTAATATGGGGGTAATTGCTTAATGTAATAATAGAATTTGAAAAGAATTGGTCCAAAAGTAAATTGTTGAGAAATTGGAAGAATACCTAGATAAGTATATAAAGATGCTGTAGAAGACTTGTTTGGAAGTGCAATAGGTGATGGAATAAAAAGTTTCAGGATTCTTATGGCTTTATTTTGTAAAATCTGTATTGGTTTAATATTGCTTTTAAATGTAGATAAATATACTAGAGAACAATAATTAGTATTAGACTGAATCAGAGCAAAATAGACGCTTCGTAAAGCAGAGTAGGGCAAATAATGTTTCAACTTTCGCATTAAACCAACATACCAAGAAATCTTTCATACCTTGAAATATTTAAGCGTAGATTTTAAATATGTGTTTTAAAAGACAAGCTTTCGTCAATCACAAGTCCAAAGTAATTTATCGTTTCCACCCAAGATATTGATAACAGATACTTTGAAGAAGTAACGCAGGTAATACGAGGGCAGATATTTGACTTTCTGCCGTAAATTAAGAAATTAGTTTTTGTTAAATTCAAAACAATAAAATTTGAAAACACCAATCAAGAATATTTAAAAATGCAGTATCCAGTTTTGCCTTCAACTCCTCGTCATTCCTCTCAGAAAGTGAAACTGCCATATTATCAGCAAAATGTGCGTTTAGACACGGATTGCCAAAGCGCGGTCAAGATCATTAAAATAAATTAGAAAAAGCAGAGGACCTAGGACAGATCCCAGAGGTACCACAACCTTCGAAGACTGCGGAACAGGTGGAGAGAGGAAATTGTCTCCATTTATTTGTTGCTTTCTCTTATCAATATAAGATTTAACCAGATCCAACGCCGGTCTGCACACTCCACAGTTATCCAATTTACAAAAAAGAATACAACGGGATATTGTATCGAATGCTTTTTTAAAATCTAAATGTATTGTTAATGGAATTTCAACTCTATCTAAGCATTCATTAATGTATTGGACGAGAGCAAGGATAGCGTGTTCAGCATTGTGTCCAGACCTAAAACCAAATTGTGAATTTGTGAAGACATTAGAAGGTTTAAGAAAATCATAAAACCTTTTATAAATTGCCAGTAGAGAGGGGGGCGCTACTCCGAACAGCACACCATATATGGGCATAGAGTCCCTAGGGAGAACACGTGGTTATTGGGGTCAATGACCTAAATTTCCAAGGTCGATGTTGTTGTTGTTGTTGTTTTGGCCATTTGCATAGAGTCATTAGGGAGAACATGTGGCTATTTAAAGCGATTGAGAATTTGCAACACCTGTGCTGTCAGTCATTAATCAAATTGTGTCCGGGCAAAGTTTAATATTATCTGACAGGTACTGTCAATCATTATTCAAATTTTTTCCAGGCGAAGTTTAATAATGTCTGACAGGTTATGTCAAGATTGATTGATATGTCACAAAATGGGAATTAATTTGTTGTTTCTAAGGGGAATTATTGATTCACATATATATATATATATATATATATATATATATATATATATATATATATATATATATATATATATATATATATATATATATATATATATATATATATATATATATATATATATATATATATATATATATATATATATATATATATATATATATATATATATCAAAAGAATGTATCTCCTATCAGTACACCATATTTGAGCATGGAATCCCCAGGGAGAATTATTGCGTAATCAAAGTGGGTCAATGACCTCTTTTTCCATGGTCGATTTATTTGTTGTTTTGGCCAAGTGCACGCTCGAGGCGAATGTTATGATCCAGAAATAGGAAACAGTATTGGTTGTTGTTGTTGTTTTGGGCAAGTGCATGCTCGAGCCAAATGTTATGAGTTTCCCGGAAACAGTTAGATCACGTGTTTCCTTCTCAGACAATCAGAGGGCTGGTTACATATTAGCGGCGGAGGGAATATAAGGAAAGGATTTTTGCTATAGTTTTTATTAGTGTGTGAATAGAATTTACTAAGTTTTTAGTTAGCAGTGTAATAACATGAGTGAACAAGTTGAGTTAGAAATATCCTTTTATTGCTACTGTTCTATTTGTAAAGGACATTTTCATGATTTTGAACATTCTCATGAACCTACTGCATGTTTAGACAGCTTAGAGGCAGAGACAGATGAGAAGAATCTGGAGGAAACGAGAAGAAAAATTATATGTGACATGGAGAGAAATTTATATCGATTGCAAGTAAGCTCAGATAAAAGAAGGATTGATATAATAGAAAAGGAAGATCAAAAGAAGAGACTTGGAAAAGAGGGCTTTCTCTATAGAGATATCTCAAAATATAGTGTAAAAGACAGCAGTGAAAACCCAAAGAAAATTGTGTATAGTGCAAGATATAACATTGATTATTATGATGATTATGCTCCAAGAGAAGAGAAAAAGTGGCCCTTTAAGAGACAACTGTAGAGATCATTGTACGAAAAGTGTTTTAAGCAACGAAAACCGTGGTTGAAGAGTTCTCATAGACCATTTAACGATGACTCTATTTTTTGTTGTATATAAGGATTTTTACAGTGTAATCAAAAACTATATTTGTTTATTCTTTTTTTATTTCCTAATATTATATACGTATATAATTATGACACAAGAAGAGCCTTATGTACATAAATTTTGTAGTTTGATTATATCACTTAGGAGAGTAATATCAATGAACAGTCTAGTTTTCTATTAAAGATAAAAAATAAATCATTCTTCTAATCATTTACTCATTTGAAAAATCAATATTTACAACGGTTTTTAAATATATAATTTCTGGTTAAATTATTTCAACATCACTATCGCTATCTTCTAATATCACTATATTACACAGAGGAGGTGGTATACATTCAACCTCCGGTTCAAGTAATTGAACCCCGTCTTCATCATTGACCGTTATATCGATCAAAGGGGGCATCTCCTGAAATAAATCCTCACGTACTCTTACAGGTATACTAGCAGCCAACCGCTCATCGTCTTCAATACACATTCGACCCGAAGGCCCCCTCCTCACTAAATCATCAGATGTGTATGATAGTCCTGATGAAGTATAATGAACTTCCATTACATCATCATCAGGATCATCATTGCTTATATTGCAAAAAAGAAGCTCCTCACTTTCCGTGAGCACCCACTCACTCCATACATCCTAAAAAGATTGAGAAAACTATTGTCATAAGCTCTGTGGAAAGGTATAGTCTTCATGAATATACTGAGGGGTGTTCTATAAATGTAATAAACAGGGTTACTTATTATTTTTCATTTTATCTATAATTTTGTATGTCTAAATTCATCAATTAGCCAGTTGTGGGTTTTTTTTTATTATTTTTTACATTGGGAGCGAGATTTAATGTCATTGATAGAAGCCTGTATGAGATTTAATGTCTGTGATAAAACTAGGAAAAAAAACCTTTCCAAGAACTTTGTTTTTCAAAGAAAAATAAAGAGCTACGATATTAAATCAAAGAGAGTAGAAATAAAGCTGAATAATTGCATGAACGAAAATTTTCTGTAAAAATACTTCGAATTAATCTCTCCTAAAAGGTCAGTATAGGCCGCTCATCCTCTTGGTGAGGGGCCATGCACAGCTGTGTCCTCTTGGGTCGGCTAGCTGCTATAGTGAGTTCTTATTATTAGGAGTACATTGTTTTTGAAGATTTAAATGAATCAGATTATTTAAACAAAGCTTATAAATAAAAATTCTATTAAACGTTAATTTTGTACCAACTACATAAATATTTAAGACCTAGTGCATCGCGAAGCACCATCGTGGTCTGAGAAATTCAAAAACTCAGAAACTCAATACATAGTTTTCGATAATTTCAAGTCGATTACTATCTAAGAATTTTATTTCTACAACACTTAGACCTTCCTTAGGTTGAAGTGCTGTTTTGCGCCACAAAATGGTAGAAAATCCCGCTTTACTTGAGTACATTATACGTTTTGCCTCTTACAATAGACACTAGAACTTTTAGTTTCTATTCGATTGAGCAATCTCCCGATATTCTACGACCATTAACATGATACGCTATCTCTTGTGAAAAAAAAAACTAACAAATAAACACAGATCAGCAATCTGTCTTATGGCAAATATGCGAAATTCTATATTTTTGAAGAAAAGGGCTTGAACCATCTACAGGAGGCTTTTTGGATACGTTGACTATGCTAGTGTGTTTTTCAGTAAGGTTCCATAGCTTTTAAGGGGTCTTTCGCCCCTTGTTCGAAAATCAACCAAATTTTTTCAGGCACCTAACTTTTGATGGGTAGAACTAAACTTGATGAGACTTATATATTTGAAATCAACATTAAAATATGATTCATTTGATGTATCTATTGGTATCAAAATTCCGTTATCTTGAATTTTGAGTACCCTTGAGCTGGGTCACCTCATACTTACACTTCCGTTACCACGACCTGTTTTAGTAATTAAAAAAACTTTCCACTAACTATGTTTTTCAAAGAAAAGTAAAGAGCTACTACATTAAATCAAAGAGAACAGAAATAAAGTTGAATAATTGCATAAACGAAAATTTTCTGTAAAAATACTTCGAATTAATCACTCCTAAAAGGTAAGTATAGACCGCTCATCCTCTTGGTGAGGAACCATGCACAGCTGTGTCCTCTTGGGTCGGCTAGCTGCTAAAGTGAGTTTTTTTTAATAGGAGTACATTGTTTTTGAAGATTTAAATGAATCAGATTATTTAAACAAAGCTTGTAAATAAGAATTCTATTAACCGTTAATTTTGTAACAACTACATAAATATTTAATACCTTATGCATCGCGAAGCACTATCGTGGTCTGTGAAATTCTAAAACTCAGAAACTCAATGCATAGTTT